>NC_056741.1:406088904-406176404 GCF_019279795.1 Protopterus annectens
CTTTGCCTCCCTTGACATTGCTCTCAGCCAGTCATGGACAAATCCAGAAATAATCAGGGACAATCAGGAACACTTTTAAAATATTAACACTATTAACCTGAGACATTGACAGAATAACAGAATGTGAATTAATATACATTTTTCTTAAGTAATTATTGTCATATTTATTAAATGTAATTCATCACCTTTTCTTCAAAAGTCACCAGTTTTAGGAAGAATTAAGAGGGAAAGAGCTATAATGTGAGTCAAAATCTAGGACATTTGAGAGGTATGCGTGAAGAGTGCACAAGTGTCCCAAATTTATCTTTATGTGGATCTCAAAAAGCGGATTAAAGTTCAATGTGGCAAAGACAAATGTTGCTGGTTCATTTCACTTTCAGTCCATCACACGTTCTTCTCCTTTCCCTGCTTATCATATATGGGAAAATTGACTGGAAATTGTCTCACAGGTATACTCCTGAATCAGTAGTCTGCTATCTTTAGGGTGCTATATTTCTATCCTAGGAATATTGCATGGATCCAGAACTTTATTCTATAATGTGATATTATGATAGTGATCCATGCAATATTATTATCTCACTTAGGTTACTGCAGTGCCTTTTACTTTGGGATTTGTGTACAGGGATGTGTTACAACTGTAGCAGATGCAGCACTCCAGGGAAAGGCTGATGGCTGGGGCTCTCAGATAATGCCATATCATGCCTTTGTTACATGATTTGCACCATCTACAGACACTGTCAGTTCAAACAAATATTCTTATCCTTACGTATCAGAACTAGCATGACCTGGCCCTGCTTATTTCAAAGACCTGCTATTGCATATGTGATGCCCGTGCACTGGCCCAACAATCAAGGCGCCTCAATCCTCATCACTGACACCAGTGAGGGGCATCCATATAGGGGAAAGGATAATAAATACACACACAGTAAAGTACAATTTCCCTTACGAGCACTTGAAAGATAAAAATAATAATAAGAATATATATATTCTATATATTGTTTATATATATATATATATATATATATATATATATATATATATATATATATATGGGTCTACTTTCATAGACCGAAGCGCGTCACCGACACCGGAAGACCGAGACGACCGAACAGGTAGGTTACAACGCGATATTCCGACGGCTGAGAGACCGACAACGGCAGCGTGTGAGCGATCGGTAAGTGCGAAAGTGAAAGATGTAGTATTGGGGAGCGGACAGGTAAGTGTACGATAGTGAGGATATTAGGATAGGGTGTGGGAAAGGTGAGTGTGTGGTGGTGTCGGACTAAGGGTTCCGGTGAGGTAAGTGTGTGGAAGTGAGAGCAGTGTAGGGTAGTGTTAAGTGTGTCAGGGTTAGAATGCGGGTGGAGTGAGTGTGCGATAGTGACGCGCTGAATGTTTTAGGGTGGGTTAAGTGAGTTAGAGTTAGGGTGCAGGTAGGGTAAGTGTCGGTAGTGACTGTGTTGAGGTTTAGGGGTGGGTTAAGTGAGTTAGGGTTAGGGTGCAGGTAGGGTGAGTGTGCGATAGTGACGGTGTTGAGGTTTAGGTGTGTTAAGTGAGTTAGGGTTAGGGTGCGGTTGGGTAAGTGTGCTAGTGTCGGACGTTAGGGTTAGGGTTTAGGTTAAGGTTAGTGGATATGTTGTTGTGTGCAATGTGTACTTGGCGTTTTTTGTGTCGGTGTTGTGGTGTTCGGTATGTTGAGTTGTTGGTGTGGTGTGTTTTCGGTTGTTTGGGGTCGGGAACATGTGTGGGCGATTAACGTTTGGTCTATGAAAGTAGACCCATATATATATATATATATATATATATATATATATATATATATATATATTTTATATAATTATATATATATATTTGTTAATATTTATATATTGATGAAAGTGAGAGATTTTAAAAATTGATTTTATATTCATGGTTATATCTTAGAATATTTTAATTGTTACTTAATGATTTATGTGTGACTGAAGGGAATATGATAGGCTGTATGCTATTTGGGTGGTGCTATTTAAGTGCATTCTTCCTGGTCTGTGCATCTTGATAAAGTCTCAAATTTGTCAGAGATGAAAGCGCTTGTTTGAATTTTTTGATTATTGCTTATTTATTAAAGAACGTATTGCTGTCCACTCTGTGTGGTTCCTGCCTCCAGAGGCTTGGTTATTTTTATTTGTTTGGTGTGTTTTGGCTGCAGTTTCCCTTAAGAGCACACAGAGATCACAGTCAGTCTGGGGCTGTTTTCTCCCTTTCTCTCCAGGTCCCCAATAAGATTCCCCACTGGCACAGCTATGGGGTCCAAATCCACACCTAGTGGGCAAACTGAAACCTCCAGTGCCCTCTCTGTCCAACCAGTGCTTTGTGTCCCTGCCCAAGTAGCTGACACATGTACACACACAAACACACACACACACACACACACACACACACACACACACACACACACACACACACACACACACACACACACTTTGAGATAAGAGTTTATACAATCACACAGACACTCCTGGGAAGGCTGGCACAGGTTCTCCAGCTGTCCCCCTTTTACCCAGTCTATACTGTAGAAATCACTGCCATCACCCAGGTAATATTTATCAGATACTCAAAGGCTCTTATGAAAGTGTATCCGATTATACTGTGCAATATTATTATCTAAATGGTAAGTGCAACCAAACCGTCAAGACTTATTTGGAGTGACTTGGTATAGTATGACTATATATATATATATATATATATATATATATATATATATATATATATATATATATATATATATGTATATATATATATATATATATATATATATATATATATATATAGATAGATAGATATACATATACAATGTACTCTAGAGCTTAAATTATCTCTACACAAAACATCCACAGTTGAAAGGTTTAAAAATATTTAATAATAAATAATAAAAACACAAGACGATACTTCTTACTACACAGTGCTAGTCAAGAGTTCAGAGATCACAGAGAATTGTTTAAAATAATACAGTCGAATAGTTCTGACATCAACACAGAAAAACACTTAGTCTAATCTTCCTATTTCCTAGCTATTACTAAGAGATAACACTAAAGACTAAGATCCTACTTACATATAGATGCAGGCAGTGCTGGTGATGTTGGATATTTTCAAAACAAATGCTCTAATGCTCTCACCACTGATTCATTTCAGATTACATCATTTATTTCTGGTTCCAAGGCTAACAGAGTCTCAGAGGTTAATAGCCCCTTTGATCTTGCAGCTGGTCAGGAACCAGCGCAATAAAAGAAATTCTACATGCAAATTCTAGCCATTAACTCTGGTCTCAAAACAATAGGCAGAATTCCTTCATCCAGACATATCGGCTTCGAGTTTTGACATCAAATAATTGACTTGTCAGCTTTGTTACAGTAGATTGCACTGTTACATTTTTGCAGTTCCACATCTAACAGCGTGTTTTACCATTTAAGAGAACAAGCCTGTGGCTTATATTAATATTTACAAATGACAGAATTATCTACAAAATTCTATCTGGCAAGGCTGGCAGCCTTTCCCTATCTTCACAGCATCATTCCCAAGCTTGGACTCTTTGGTCATCAGATATGGAGCAGCTGGCCATTCTGAGGACTGGTCTTGAAATACCTTTCAGGTTGTCTTGTTTACGTTGCCCTGGTATTAAAGTATCAACAGCTGTCCCTGATTCTTCAGGAATGTGATTCAAAGGTCTTATTCAAAACAGCTCAAACAAGGGCTGGAATATGCACATTCATGGTGTATTAAAAATGGTCTCAAACTAAGTGAAAAAAGTGCAGCATAGTAGTGTTTTGCAGAAATGTAACTCTGATCTCATATGTTATAACTTGTGCTCCTGTTCAGATATATATGATCATATCAGACCTAGGTACATATGTGGATAGCTCTCTCTCATTTGATAATCATTCCCATAATAGTCAGGAAATCCCTCTATCTGTCCCAGTTAATTTCTAACGGAATATTTTCAAGATCCAGAGAAGTTATCCTACCACTACACTCTTCCCTTATCAGACCCATCATTGAATACAATGCCCTATTTGGTATGTACATATTGAACTATATCACTGTACTGGAAAGGGCCCAAAGATTTCTCACCAAGAAAAATATAGGCCTTAAATCTTTCAACTACCACAAAAGATTAGCACAATTTATGCTTCCTCAGTAGTGTAGTAGTACTAGTGTAGTAGTTGCTGTGTCTTAGCCGTGAAAGACTGAGTCCTATCTGACCTCTTATTTTTTTGCAAAACCTATGTTTCTATAAATACCTACAGTAAGGACCTAAATCTTTGCTAACAAATAAGCAAGACTGTCTGAAGGGATAGGTGCCACTACAGGTAAATTAAATCACTACTTTGGCTTCCTTTAAGGCTAGTCTTGATGACTTAGTGAGTAGACAAATTTACACCAAGGTTATCATGTATATCCCTGTTCAGTTTAGGAGGTGAGAACTATTAAGTGCTTGTAACAAGAACTTATAAGTGAGGCCACGGTGGTGCAGCGGTTAGCGTTGTCACCTCACATCAAGAGATTCTCCCATTTGATTCTTGGCCAGAGCCCGTTCTGTGTGGAGTCTGGATGTTCTCTCCATGGTCGTGTGACATTTAAAGACATACATGTAGGTGCGTGTATGAATGGGTGTGCCTTCTTTGAAGGTTGGGCATCAGCCTGGCAAGTCAGTACCGTTAAACTCCACTGCCAATCATTAGCGGACCGGAGCTCCGCTGTGGTGACCCATAACAGGGAAAAGCTGAAAGACTTAGTAGCAAGAACTTATAAGTCTGGCTGATTAAAATTTTATAAGGTCCCTGCAATTACTTGCCTAGTATGTTCCTACGTTCCTATGTAACATATCATAACAAAATTAAGAGGCAGGAGAAGAACTGAAAATGGAAAAGGAAATGAAAATTAAAATGGAATTCAGTATTGGAGAAGCAGTCAGTTTCTTACCAATTAGAATGAACTGTTTTCACAGATACCATTGAAACGCAAACAGATTGATCAAAATCTTGACTGGTGAGAAATTAGTGTGTTACAGTTTAAACACAAGTGAAAATGTAAATATCTGATTTTTCTGTATTTAGTAGAAGAAGAGTTTTGCTTTTGGATAGGAATGAATATATGAACTTGAAATAAATTGCAATGCTCTTTTGATTTTGAGTACATCACAACACATTGGTCATAGATCTTTCAGTAGAAAACTTACACCACTGGTAGCTAGCCAAAATGTAATAATGATAACTTTATAAACCAAACAAAACTGCTTTACAAAATAAAAAGCAAAAATAAAATTTAAGTTGTGTAACATAACAGGTTCTAGTGCAGAAGGTGTGCCTGTAAAGGCTGGACATAGCAGAATGTTTGTCTATCAAAGTTGAACTAAGCATCTTATTAAACAAAGTGGAGGCTGGATGAGACACTCAAGTGTCCGAAACAGCACGATACTGGATCCAGGACTAGAAAGCAGTATTTTAAGTCTCCACAAAGCATCTCAGTAGTTCTACAGAATGGATTAGCACAGAATTCTACAGAAGATTGTGAATATGCCTTTAATATTTTATTTCATATGTAAGTCTCTTTGTTTGTATGCAATTATTAGCACAGTATCTGTCAACCGGATACATCTCACTGATTCAAGTGCTCTTTCAGGAAAGAACCAAGGCACCACAAACACCAACAGGATAGTGAAATAAAATATACTAAAAATAATAACATTGTAAGTAAAAGAAAAAAAGTCTATTTCTAACATAATTAGGCCATGATAAACTGCACTGCTCATAATGGTTTAAGATTAGCAGATCTACTTTTAACTCCCCGTTGAACCTTAGTGATGAGTCAGTTCTTTTGGAGAGACAGAGAGAGTGAGAGACCAACACAATAGCCAGGGGAAGTGGAAACGATGTGCTATTTGATTTACTGGCAGAAGGAGTTATTTGGAGCAGGAATTATTGTAAGGATTTAGTTATTTGGAGCAGGAATTGCTGTGAGGAATTAAAGTGGTGTGTTGGTTTGTACCAGATGAGCAGACCTGTGAAGGAGGGTGGTAATTCATGGTATATGAAGATAAAAATCAAATAAGACATGGAGGTAGACAAGAGGGTCTGTTAAAGAAAGATAGTCATATACGGTAAGTATAACGTTTGTAATGCCTGTCAGAATGTATGGCCACTCAGAGCTGGTGAATGTAACATTTGTAATATATTAGAATGTTCAGTAAAGTCACAGACAATTCATATGTGTACTGATCCTTCATGAGGTCTTTATGTAGGTTCACAGGTAAGTACTAGGCTAGTTACCCTTGCAGGCCATTTTAAGCCTAGCCATACTCAGAGCTGATGAATGTAACATTTGTAATATATTAGAATGTTCAGTAAAGTCACAGACAATTCATATGTGTACTGATCCTTCATGAGGTCTTTATGTAGGTTCATAGGTAAGTACTAGGCTAGTTACCCTTGCAGGCCATTTTAAGCCTAGCTACACTCAGAGCCGGTGAATGTAATATTTGTAATATATTAGAATGTTCAGTAAAGTCACAGACAATTCATATGTGTACTGATCCTTCATGAGGTCTTTATGTAGGTTCACAGGTAAGTACTAGGCTAGTTACCCTTGCAGGCCATTTTAAGCATAGCCACACTCAGAGCTGATGAATGTAACATTTGTAATATATTAGAATGTTCAGTAAAGTCACAGACAATTCATATGTGTACTGATCCTTCATGAGGTCTTTATGTAGGTTCATAGGTAAGTACTAGGCTAGTTACCCTTGCAGGCCATTTTAAGCCTAGCCACACTCAGAGCTGGTGAATGTAACATTTGTAATATATTAGAATGTTCAGTAAAGTCACAGAGAATTCATATGTGTACTGATCCTTCATGAGGTCTTTATGTAGGTTCATAGGTAGGTACTAGGCTAGTTACCATTGCAGGCCATTTTAAGCCTAGCCACACTCAGAGCTGGTGAATGTAACATTTGTAATATATTAGAATGTTCAGTAAAGTCAATAGAGAATTCATATGTGTACTGATCCTTCATGAGGTCTTTATGTAGGTTCATAGGTAAGTACTAGGCTAGTTACCCTTGCAGGCCATTTTAAGCCTAGCCACACTCAGAGCTGGTGAATGTAACATTTGTAATATATTAGAATGTTCAGTAAAGTCACAGACAATTCATATGTGTACTGATCCTTCATGAGGTCTTTATGTAGGTTCATAGGTAAGTACTAGGCTAGTTACCCTTGCAGGCCATTTTAAGCCTAGCCACACTCAGAGCTGGTGAATGTAACATTTGTAATATATTAGAATGTTCAGTAAAGTCACAGACAATTCATATGTGTACTGATCCTTCATGAGGTCTTTATGTAGGTTCATAGGTAAGTACTAGGCTAGTTACCCTTGCAGGCCATTTTAAGCCTAGCCACACTCAGAGCTGGTGAATGTAACATTTGTAATATATTAGAATGTTCAGTAAAGTCACAGACAATTCATATGTGTACTGATCCTTCATGAGGTCTTTATGTAGGTTTGTAGGTAAGTACTAGGCTAGTTACCCTTGCAGGCCATTTTAAGCCTAGCCACACTCAGAGCTGGTGAATGTAACATTTGTAATATATTAGAATGTTCAGTAAAGTCACAGACAATTCATATGTGTACTGATCCTTCATGAGGTCTTTATGTAGGTTTGTAGGTAAGTACTAGGCTAGTTACCCTTGCAGGCCATTTAAGCCTAGCCACACTCAGAGCTGGTGAATGTAACATTTGTAATATATTAGAATGTTCAGTAAAGTCACAGACAATTCATATGTGTACTGATCCTTCATGAGGTCTTTATGTAGGTTCACAGGTAAGTACTAGGCTAGTTACCCTTGCAGGCCATTTTAAGCCTAGCCACACTCAGAGCTGGTGAATGTAACATTTGTAATATATTAGAATGTTCAGTAAAGTCACAGACAATTCATATGTGTACTGATCCTTCATGAGGTCTTTATGTAGGTTCATAGGTAAGTACTAGGCTAGTTACCCTTGCAGGCCATTTTAAGCCTAGCCACACTCAGAGCTGGTGAATGTAACATTTGTAATATATTAGAATGTTCAGTAAAGTCACAGACAATTCATATGTGTACTGATCCTTCATGAGGTCTTTATGTAGGTTCATAGGTAAGTACTAGGCTAGTTACCCTTGCAGGCCATTTTAAGCCTAGCCACACTCAGAGCTGGTGAATGTAACATTTGTAATATATTAGAATGTTCAGTAAAGTCACAGACAATTCATATGTGTACTGATCCTTCATGAGGTCTTTATGTAGGTTCACAGGTAAGTACTAGGCTAGTTACCCTTGCAGGCCATTTTAAGCCTAGCCACACTCAGAGCTGGTGAATGTAACATTTGTAATATATTAGAATGTTCAGTAAAGTCACAGACAATTCATATGTGTACTGATCCTTCATGAGGTCTTTATGTAGGTTCACAGGTAAGTACTAGGCTAGTTACCCTTGCAGGCCATTTTAAGCCTAGCCACACTCAGAGCTGGTGAATGTAACATTTGTAATATATTAGAATGTTCAGTAAAGTCACAGACAATTCATATGTGTACTGATCCTTCATGAGGTCTTTATGTAGGTTCATAGGTAAGTACTAGGCTAGTTACCCTTGCAGGCCATTTTAAGCCTAGCCACACTCAGAGCTGGTGAATGTAACATTTGTAATATATTAGAATGTTCAGTAAAGTCACAGACAATTCATATGTGTACTGATCCTTCATGAGGTCTTTATGTAGGTTCATAGGTAAGTACTAGGCTAGTTACCCTTGCAGGCCATTTTAAGCCTAGCCACACTCAGAGCTGGTGAATGTAACATTTGTAATATATTAGAATGTTCAGTAAAGTCACAGACAATTCATATGTGTACTGATCCTTCATGAGGTCTTTATGTAGGTTCATAGGTAAGTACTAGGCTAGTTACCCTTGCAGGCCATTTTAAGCCTAGCCACACTCAGAGCTGGTGAATGTAACATTTGTAATATATTAGAATGTTCAGTAAAGTCACAGACAATTCATATGTGTACTGATCCTTCATGAGGTCTTTATGTAGGTTCATAGTTAAGTACTAGGCTAGTTACCCTTGCAGGCCATTTTAAGACTAGCCACACTCAGAGCTGATGAATGTAACATTTGTAATATATTAGAACGTTCAGTAAAGTCACAGACAATTCATATGTGTACTGATCCTTCATAAGGTCTTTATGTAGGTTCACAGGTAAGTACTAGGTTAGTTACCCTTGCAGGCCATTTTAAGCCTAGCCACACTCAGAGCTGGTGAATACAACATTTGTAATATACTAGAATGTTCAGTAAAGTCACAGACAATTCATATGTGTACTGATCCTTCATGAGGTCTTTATGTAGGTTCATAGGTAAGTACTAGGCTAGTTACCATTGCAGGCCATTTTAAGCCTAGCCACACTTAGAGCTGGTGAATGTAATGTTTGTAATATATTAGAATGTTCAGTAAATTCACAGACAATTCATATGTGTACTGATCCTTCATGAGGTCTTTATCTAGGTTCATAGGTAAGTACTAGGCTGGTTACCCTTGCAGGCCATTTTAAGCCTAGCCACACTCAGAGCTGGTGAATGTAACATTTGTAATATATTAGAATGTTCAGTAAAGTCACAGACAATTCATATGTGTACTGATCCTTCAAGAGGTCTTTATGTAGGTTCATAGGTAAATACTAGGCTAGTTACCCTTGCAGGCCATTTTAAGCCTAGCCACACTCAGAGCTGGTGAATGTAACATTTGTAATATATTAGAATGTTCAGTAAAGTCACAGACAATTCATATGTGTACTGATCCTTAATGTGGTCTTTATGTAGGTTCATAGGTAAGTACTAGGCTAGTTACCCTTGCAAGCCATTTTAAGCCTAGCCACACTCAGAGCTGGTGAATGTAACATTTGTAATATATTAGAATGTTCAGTAAAGTCACAGACAATTCATATGTGTACTGATCCTTCATGAGGTCTTTATGTAGGTTCACAGGTAAGTACTAGGCTAGTTACCCTTGCAGGCCATTTTAAACCTAGCCAATTTCCAGTATTGTGTTTGAAAAACAATATCCCACTTGATTACAGACTGGCCTTACCCATCCCATGGTTGATAATTATATATTAACCCTAATGAAAATAACTGGGAACATTACATAGATAATTTGAGGAAATCCATGCATGGGATAAAGCATTTAGGAGCTACATCTGCCTGTTAGTATTACAGGTGGCAGTCCTGGGTAAATCTTCTTTTAAAATGTAAATGCGAATGCCAAATGATGCTAGGATAATCAGGTGACATGCTTAGTCTTCTTAAAGTTAAACAGCTCTATATACTACATCCACTTTATGTAAAACTGAGCACTGTATTCTGATTTGAGGCAGTTATTAATTAAATATATAAACATTGTCCACATCTAGTACTAATCCTGTTCTTGCATATCACTGATTAATGCTGTGCATAAACATTGTAATATTTGAAATAAAACATTTTAATAACTTTTCAGTCTATAATGTCCGAACTCTGGAATAACCATTTGGACTCTGTATGTATCTGAGCTGCTCTTTTTATTATTCATCTAAATATAAATATTTTCCCTGGCTTATTCATAAATGATATGGTTTGAAAATCTTGATTCACCCTGGGGCAGTTTTGTTTGCTTTGATACAGGTGAAAATGCAGCACGAATGCTTTCTTTACATGCAGCAGCATGCCCCAACAGCTTCAGTACTTTTTTGTATTTTGGTGTTTTCTCAAGGAGATGATAGCAATAAAAGGCTTAAGTGGCTTTTTATCAAATTTTACAGCCATAGTGGTGATCTCATCGTGGCTGGTCACACATCTGAGTTGCTTGTGTCTTTACTGGAAATTCTAACAGGTTTTATATATGGTACACTTCACAAATTTTGGTGGCTTTCTTTAACAAATCTTTGAGCCTGCCTCCAACCCCCATTTGCTGTCTACTATTATATCTTAGTGATGGACTACATAAATCATACTAAGATTCAGTCTCTCATGGAAGAGAAAGCCATTTACATTGTTACAAATGCAACAAGTACAGGCTCTTTGCCGAGTATTTTGTCAATATGGATAGTATTCTCCGCCATAAATGTAGCAATGTGGCTGACTTAGAACCAGAAATGAATATTATTTGGAAAGAATACCATGCATTTGCTAGTCTAAGGCACAATAGAAGGGATGTAAATATAGATAGTACTCTCTGCCATAATTGTAGCTATCTAACTGACGTAGAATCAGAAATTAATATTTGGAAAGAATAGAATGCATTTGCTAGTGTAAAGCATGATAGAAGGGGTGGAGGGTGGTTATTTTTGTGTCTAAGAAGTAGTCTTCAAGACTAACTATCAGATCCAGGTAAATGGGATTAAACATCATGTCATGTTATAAAAGTCCTAAACTCTGAACCCTTGATCAAATAGAATACATAGATAACATAGCTAAATATTTAGAGTTAGATAATTTAATAGTCTGAGACTTTAACTTCCCAAACATAAATTAGTATAATGGAATTATTGCTCCACCATTGAAGATGAATTCTATGATGGGTTTGTACTGAATAATTTCATATAGTTAACTGATTTCCCCTAGAAGAGAACACAACACCATGGATTTATTGCTGTCCATCATCCTGGATATGATACTCTAATTAACAAGATTAAGTCCTCTAGGTAATTATGACCGTGTTGCTTCTTTCTTTTCTGTCTCATTTAACTTGACACTATAAGATTAAGTATGACTAAACAAAATTCTTGAGTAACAGCATCTCCACAGACATTAATTCACTATATGAGGCTATTACTACCAGTACTGAAATATCTCAAAGATTGGCTTCTTTTGAAAAATATTGTACTTCCTCTGTAGAAAGTCTAAGAAGATTATAACACTTAAAGAGGTTAATATCAACACACCATGGTGGAAAACAGTTTGTGATAAATTACTGAGGGATAAAAAGGAAAAAAATAGCCATTTCTAAAAAAAAATACAACACTACTTCTGTCAAGAGAGCCTATAATTTAACATGTAAAGAATTAAAACATTCTTTAAAAATGGCTAAAGAAAGTCTTGAGAACTGATTCTCTGAAGTGTCATTATAAAAATCCTTATATTATCGACTGAACTGCCAACTGGCACTATAATAGAAGACAAATAGTAAATATTTTTGAAACTACATTTCTAACTGGGCAAATTTTACAACAGTGTATCTCAAGGATCTGTTTTGGGGGCTATTTTGTTTAATATGGTCTTCTCACTAATACCATCTAACAATACTTGTTAGATATCAAAATATGCAGTTGATATTAAAGTGGGAGTTCTACTAACTAGTGAAAATGACAAAAACAATTTTAATAACTATCTTAATGCGTTCTTTTGTTAGCTTAAAATATTGGCATACACATGAATCAAGGTGAAAGTTGAATTATGTTTTTTTTGGGTGACGCAAAATTAGTTTGGGTTGCATCAATCTACCTATACTTCTTGAATATAAGGATCTCAGTGTTAGCATTAATAATAGGTTATAATTCAAGGCAAATACATAATTTATGAAAAGTAAAGCAGTTAGAACTGGCCTTATATTACAAAATTTCTCTACATGGGGTCACTTCTTCCTCATACGGCTCTGCTTTATATGTAATGCCTTCACAGAGTAGAATTCCTTACTTTGCATCTATTTAAAGAGCGAATTATGATTATTAAAATGTGTACAGCGAGTATTCACAATGAGAATTAAGATTTGTTCCCCTTTTCCATGCAATAGAAAGTTGATCTTGGCATATATTTACTCAATAAGTTACAGATACTTGTGCTGGAAGTTATGTTTGGCATATAAAGCACTTCATGATGTGGAGCTGAGAATTCTGTTGAATGCTGAAAATTTGGATCATAATCATAATTCCTGAGGCAGTGGCTTTATGTACCTTATGAACAGCTATAAAACCTCTCTTAGGATGAAATGTATTACTCAGTCTATGGTCAGGACTTGGAGGAACCTACCTCTTAATATAAGAAAAAGCAATGTTTTATATATCTTTACGAAATCAATGAATACCTGGGTGGGCAAATTGGCCTAGTCAACTCAACTGGAGTCAGCACTCTAAATGGCTATAAGCTATGTACTAAGCTTGAGGGATGACCTTGTCTCTAGACAGATGATGAACTCCAACATCACACCAAATTAGATGGATAATCAATGGACTTTTCTAGAGCTACACATTTTTACCTTAAACAAATGTCTTCAGTTTCCGCAGGATCACTGTTCAGCTACTCAAATAAGTACTTCAGTTTCAGGCTGATAATCATGATAAAACTGATATATTCTTACTCACTCTTCACTCTGCAGTTCTGAGAATCTTCTGGGATGTTTTTCATATTAATACATATCTGTTTTTGTTGATTTATTTCTAGCATCTCTTTTACCTTGCCTTAATTTGGTGTCATTAGTCAGGTAGTTGACGAAGGTAATCTAAGTTTTCCTCTTCTTTGCAGTAGTAACTTCACTGGTGAAAGGCTGAAATTCTGGAATAGAATATTCATATTTTTCAAAATTGTAGGATGACAGTCCTTATTGCTACTACTATCTTTCTTCATCATGTACTTCCTGATTGGATAGCTATTTCTACCTGTCTATTCAACTGTGTTTAGCTGTCAATATTTAGTCACATGCTTGAACTACAGCTGTTGCTCATATAGTCAACATTTCAAACATTTAAATTGTGGACCATTGTCTAACAACATCAAGCATACCCAAGTCCTGAGAAAATGGACTCCACTTGAGTCATCACACTACTGGTCATACTGTTTGACAATTTGATCACTTCAGGGTAACCGGTTAGAGTACACATCTACATATGTTAAGTACACAATGTATTTAATTTGGAACAAATTGGGACCGACTTGTCTTTTTGGTTTCCCCAGTACTGTGTAAGGCTACATCTCTTCTCATGGATTGTTGTTATGATACATGTTACACAAATCACAGTACTGTATCACCTTTCCAATCTGAGGTGACATTCCCAGCTGAAGAATAAGGTTTCTTACTGTTTTCTTGTACTTTCCTGAACCAAGATTTATCTTGTATTCTCTCAGGTATTTATTTTTTCAGCCATTTAGGTGCAATAATCTCACCAACTTCAGACATTAAGCTTCGGACCAAACTTATTTCCTTTAAGATGGAAAAGTGAGACTGGATCTCCTTTTTTTTTTCCTATGGCCAACTCATCACTGTAAACACACAAGTAAAATATTCCATGCTGGAGGAAAGTCCAAATAGCAGAGCTGTTTATTAGTAAATGGCACAATGATAAGCATTTTCATTCAACATAACATGTATACATTTCTTCAGATAATCAGATGCAAATGCTGCACCTTTTCAATAAAATAGAAATCATATAACTAAATACCCCCATTTGGTAGATGAAAACATTCAAGCTAAAAATGCAGTGAAATTTATATAACTATGTAAAACTCAGAATTTATAAAACTTTAAACAATGCTGCATGAAAAAAACAGACAAAAATATGATGTGATAAATATGCTGAATGAACTCAATAAAATAAAGACAAGACTTCATTACATATTTGATGTGAATTCGGTATTCCCCAAGTAAAAAAAACTAGACTAGGCTAGACAGAAATTATATTTCACAGGAACGTGTGCATTTAAATGAAAGTTTTGATACACATTTAATACCTAGTTCAGATCACGTGCCACTAATAACTAAAAAATGCAGGGTAATAAAATAAAACTGAGACACTGGCATTTTCCCCACATATCTGTTAAAAAGAGATACATTTAAAGAATGGGCTGGGAGTTATTAGGGAATGTAGAACTTTCTTTTGAAAATATAGGGAGGGAGGGAGATAAAATTAGAGTGGAGTTTAAAAACAAGGAGGAAATACAAGAAAGAGAGCTATGGTTAAGAAGTAACAAGAATTATTTAGAGGGACTGACAAAAATTAAAGTATTGCAGAATAGGGGGAATCTCACAAAACAAGAAGAGGAGCAATTACAGAATGCTAAACAGAAAATAAGGGATTACCTTGATGATATACATGATAACCTTGATGGTGCAGCTGTAGCGTTGTTGCCACACAGCAAGAGGTTCTCCCATTCTATTCCTGGCTGGAGGGCCTTCTGTGTAGAGTCTGCATGTCTTCCCCGTGGTCGAGCAGTGTTTGAAAGACATGCGTGAATGGGCGTGCCTTTGTTGAAGGTTGGGTGTCGAGCTGGCACCTCGGCACCATAAAAATCTACTGCTAATCATTAGCGGACCGGAGTTCCACTGTGGCGACCCCTAACCAGGAAAAGCCGAAAGAAAAACAACAACCTTGATAATATACATGAGTTTAGAAAGACTGCTGTTAGCAACTGTTTTTGATAATAACTCCAGACACAAGAACATTTAGTACAATGACTTACGCAACAGAAAGTAGAAAGGGTTGTCACCAAGCTTATGGAGCCTACAACAAGGAAGATAACCAGAGATCCTGAAGAGGAAATATTTCAGGCATTTTATGAAAATCTGTATAAAGCAGAGAAATATGGAAATCAAGAAAAGGTACAAATGGAAATGTTTATGGAAGAATTAAATATGCCAAGATTAGAGGTATATGAGGCTCAATTAATAACAGTTAGGATAGGAGGAAATGCGATAAAAATGGTGATGTATAACCAATCTACAGGAAAATCCCCAGAAATAGATGGTATTCCTGTGGAAGTTGGACGCTAGGAGTGACAATTTCAGGTCTTTTCAGGATACAAAATTAATGAAGACAAAACAAAAGCAATAGCTATAAACTATGTACCCATATACAAATTGAAACAACAATACCCATATTTATGGGAACATGATAAAAAGAAAGTACTTAGGAATATGGATTAAAAGGATTATGTTATGGCAGCTAAGGATATGTGGAAAGAGACTAAACAAAAGATAATGTAAAAACTGAGAAACTGAAAGCTCTGTTTTATGCATACGGATAGAAAGATACAAGCAGTCAAAATGTTTTTAGTCCCTTTAGTTTTATGCAGAAGTCAGGCATATTTTTATCAACCAGAAGAGAAGTTGTGGATTGCAATTAATAAAGAGATGAAAGATTTTATCTGAGAGGGCAAGTCGGCAAGATTCAAGTGGGATAAGCTGATTCTTCTAATGGAACAAGGTGGTTTGGGATTACCTGATTTGAAGAGGTATTTCAGAGCTGCATAGTTAAGGCTCCTGTACATAGCACAAGCAGAAAGCTATAATTCAAAGTGGAAAGGGATGATGATGATGAAACAGGGAGGAAGTTCAAGAAGCAAGGAGAGACTGGGATTTTGGATGCAAATCCCCAAGGAGAATAACAGTAACCATACAGAATATTATATTCATAAAGTAGCAGAAAGTATTCTTAGAGCTACATCAACAGTGGAATTGAGAAATGAGATTCTCCCAATAAGGGTGACTGCAATTAGGGATACAGACAATAGGCAAGAGAGGACTGGAATTTACTGGACAAAACTGGCAAAGAAACCAAGCTATTAATTTGGGAACAAATAATTAGAGAGGAAACGGTAACAGAATGAGAAGAGGCCAAAAAATTATTTGGACTGCTGGCTAGAGCTTGCCTTCCTGATCAAGGATTGATATCAGACACTAGGCAAAGAGAAAGGAATCTTACACGAAAGACCTGAACCGGTAGAGTTTTTTGTAGAATCAAGAACAGAAGCTGCTATAAAAAAGGGATAATTAGTAGAACATATAAAATATTGCATGATAACTATAGTAATCAATCAGATGAGGTTAGAAAGGATTGGGAAGATTTGCTGGATAAGCAATTCACAAAGAAACAAAGGGGGGTGGATATTTGTATGACTGCCAAGTATGCAACAAAGTCTACATTTAGGATCTTTGCTTGGAAGTGTTTACATAGGTATTCTTATACACCAAATAGACTCCAGAGAATTTTTCCTCAGGTAGATAGCAAATGTTGGATGTGTGATGGGGAAGAAAGAGATAATTGTTAACATGTGTTTTGGGAGTGTTATGAGCTGGCAGATATTAGAAATTCCCTGGCGACTACTCTATCATAAATGCTGGGTGATCAAATTGGCATATCTAAGGAAATTATGTTTTTGAGCTGTGATATAGAATCGAAATTGCCTAGACATAGTAAGGCCTTCATGAGTCTGATTATGGTGGCTGCCAAAAAAACAATTACTAGAAAATGGAAATCAAACTCTAGACCAACTGTACTAGAAGTAGTGAATGTACTAACAGAAATAAAACAACTGGAAATGGGGTCTTTAGAAAACGGCAGGAGCAAATTACTTGGAAAAAATGAGAATTGTGAGAACAATGTTTTGGAGGATGAATGAGGTTGAAAAGAAGGCAGGCTTTGAATGAGCTATGTAATGTTTGGCCGACAATGACTGGATAGATTATAAGTGATGTATAATGTTTGCAACTAAAAATATGTCAATATGGTTTATTTTTATTTATATAAATTTATGATTGCCAACGTCATAAGTGATAATTTAATAAAAATGTTTCTTGTTTAAAAAAAGACTTAGTTATATATTTAATGTTTGCAGAATCATTTCATTCAGGAAACCTAAATGTATCGAAACTTACACATCATGTTAATTCACATTTTTTTCAATAATGCATTAAAACCTCTTGCTTTTCATCTGTCTTCGCTCTCCCTAACACATACTATTTAAATAATTAGAAATGAGGACATTACTCTCTGTGCTTGAAATTAAAACACTGAAATGCATAGCTGAATACTACAGTAGAGAATCATTAAGGCTCTAATCATGCAAAGTACAGAACTTGCACACAGAAGTTTAGAGTATAACAAATTAAATGACTTAAGAAAACAATAAAAACAGGCAATATTTCAGTTGCTGCAACAATCAATCGACATTCAAACATGTATGTGCACCAGACTATATAAATACCAGTGCAATGACTAAAACCATAGGTAAGCATGTGTACATCTAAATAAGTTACAGTCAGCAGTCAGCACTGCAGAGCTACTGTCACACAAGGCTGAAGAGCCAAGTGAGTGCATAGAGTTTCATGTCAGATATGTGGCTGGAAGACCATCAATCAGTATTATATGCAACTGTTTGCTGTATATGAATAAGAGTTGGGTCATGCAATAATATGCTAGACAGCATTACAAGCTCTTTATTAGGTTTTCAAAGCTTTGATAAGGGAAGGGACAAAAGGGAAGTTGCTGATGTTTGCAGATAAGTTGTCCCACCATTTAAATTGCTTTATAGAAAAGACTTCCTAATGAGAGTAGAGAATGTTGAGGGATCTGAAGGGGCTAGGATGACATGGCAAAACAGTATAATTCTCAGTAATTACTGCAATATATATTTATAGCATACTTATACAAAGCACCACCCAGACTGCAGCAAAAACTACACAAGTATAACTTAGTTCATAGGTTCATAGGTTCATACTAGGCTATCTGCCCAAGGGCATTTATAAGCCTAGCCCATAGTTATGTGGCTTTCGCCACCCCTTTAGTTTGAATAAAAACTATGCCTATCATTTTGCTGTGCCTCTGTCAAGCAGTGACACTGAAGTAATCCCTGGGGTATATCTGCAATCTCCCATCCATTGGTCAAGATTCCTCTTGAACAAGGCCAGAGAGGTGCTCTGCCTCACATGTACCGGGATTTTGTTCCACAGCATAGGGAGTCTCTGGGTGATGAATCTGTCCCTCCAGCACGTTCTATTTATAACCGTGTCAAGGTTTAAGTCTCCGCCTTGTGGTTCTGAGAGATCTAGATTTTTGAGGTGAAGCATATTCATCAAATCTGGGTTTGACATAGCCTTATATGTCAGGCACAGGTCACCTCTGAGCAAGCGGTATGAGACTGAATAGAGCTGGAGTTCTTTCAGTCGGGCAGCATAAGACATATTTTTGAGACCCTTTATCCTTTTGGTGAGGAACTTTGCTGCAGCAGGTGTCTGGTCAGATACATTCGAACGGGCATTGTACTCAATCATAGGTCTAATGAGTGATGAGTACAGGGGACGATGACCTCCCTTGATCTAGATGTGAATCCCTTCATGATCAGGTGGGCGATATAGAAGGTTTTCCTAACTACTTTAGCAACATGAGTGTCAAACGAAAGGCTACTGTCAACCTGGGTCCCCAGATCCCTGATGACTTTTTCTGTGCTCAGTGGATTGCCACCTATATGGTAGCTAAAGGTAACCTTGTTGTTCCGAAGGGTATGACTATACATTTTTGCTTAACTTCAGGCCATGGCTCTGGCACCAGTTATCCATTTCTGTGAGGCCCTTCTGGAGGATATCTGTGTCAGATGTGTTTTTCCAGTTTGCAGTCATCTGCAAACTTTGTCAGCCATAACCCTCCTGTGTTTGCTTGTACTTCAGAAAAGTAGATGCCGAACAAGAGTGGACCCAGGACTGAGCCCTGTGGGACACCACTTGTGACAGGCTTTGAGTCTGACATGGCTCCAGCAACTCTGACCCTGTGGGTTCTGTCACTTAGCCAGTTTGCAACCCATCTTGTGATGTATGGGTTTACATTCAAGCTGATGAGTTTTTGATGATACCTGAGTGGGGTATTGTGTCAAGGCCTTGCCAGGTCGAGGTAGGCTGTATGGACTGCCTTTCCTCATCAATGGCCTTGGTGACAGTCTCAAAAAGTCAACCAAGTTTAAGAGGCAGGATCTGCCTTTGACAAAGCCAAACTGGGTTGGATCCAAAGTCTGCAAGTTCCCTATGTCTTTATTTATGAGTTCCATTATGATCCTCTCCATGGCTTTGCAGATAAGGCTTGTCAAGCTAATGGGGCGGTAATTTCCAGGGTCTGTGGAGGCACCGCCTTATGAAGTGGGACCACAGTCGCCGCCACTCCTTGGGTACTGATCCTGAGGTGAGGCTAAGATTAAACAACTGTCCTAACTGTGGGTTTAATTCCTCATTGAGTTCATGAAGCACACAGCCGGGACACCATCCGTCCCATGGATGCTGTGTTTTTGCCTTAGTGAGGGCAGTTCTCACCTGGGCGCTGGAGATGTTTGGGGGCAATCCTCTGGAATAGATATCTCCCTTTGGGGAGTTTGCACTGAACCTGTCAGCCAGTATGTCAATGTGTGTAGGTTCAGTAATTTTCACATCATTTTGAACTAATTCTGAGCATATCTGGGAGTTTCCTCCTAGGTTTCTAACATAGCTAAAGAAGGCCTTATGATTCTCTTTAGAGTCCTTGGCGATTTTTCTCTCAAAATTTGCCTTGGATGATTTTATGAGAGCTCTTAGTTTTTACTTATAATGATCAAAGGTGTCTTACCTTTCAAGGATTTTGATCTTGTAGTAGCTTCCTCCTTTTGTTGTAGAGCTTGTTTATGGCTGGGGTCCACCAGACTGGACGCTTGCCTTTGGTACAGAGAGTCTTAGTTTTGTTTGGGATTGCCTGATCCATGCAGTCCTGTAGGTGCTGGTAGAAGGCATTTGTAAGTGATTCAGCGGTTTGAGTAATGTTTACCACTGGCTCATGGGGCCTTAAAGGAGACCACACTAGTTTTTAGAAGTGTGAAATCGGCTTTTGAGAAGTTTTTCACTGTGGTCTTTTCGCTTCAGGTGGGGGCGGATGAGGACCTCCAGCGAGATTAGTTTATGATCTGATCTCACCAGTGAGGGGTATACGTTGAACATTTTGATCCCATGTTCGTGATGATGAGATCAAGCATGTTTTCTCCTCTTGTGGGATGGTGACTAGTTGTTCCATGGCATTTGAGTTTATGAACCCAGCAATCTTTGGGTTAGAGTGTTCGGGCTTGAGTAGTGTTCCCAGTCTATATTAGGGTAGTTGAAGTCACCTAGTATGATGGTGTTTGGAGATACATTTATCCCTCCAATGTTTTCAGGAAGGCCATGTGAGGTTCCTGAGTTTGAGAGGGTGGCCTGTAACATGCTACAAATTGCAGAGCAGTCTTGCCTATGGTTAATTGCACCTGGATGGTCTCCGATGCAACCAACCTTGAGGTGTGGGTGTCCTTATGAATATGGACACCCCTCCTTTCTTGGTGTTGTCCGGATTTTGGGGCCGGAACGCTGATATGAGGTGAAACCTGTTAGTGCTGGGGTGCTCTCAGGAGCCTTGAACCAGGTTTCTGTCACAGCACAGACATCGATGTTCTCCATATTGAGAAGGGCGTGCATCTTGAGATTGAGACTTCTGGCATTGAGCAGCATTACCCTTAGTTTTTCCTTTTTGGTGTTCTAGGGTGGTAGGTTTAGAATTTGAGCCTGCCTAAAAAGGCACTATGGGGTGGCAAGAGCCTTTGCCAATATCCGAAGCCCAGGGTGACAGGTGCAAGCCCAGCGTGGCTTGTCCAGCATGTCATCCCAGGCAGACAGACATTGATCCCCTTTGAATGACACCAGAATTTAAGCCAATTATTAAAGCTGATCATCTTATCACTGTATTGTGGCATCATTCTAGGTGAAGGTAGGATACTGCTCAAGGTCAGGGTCATACCTGCCTGGGCTACATAATCAGAGAGCTCCTCGATGTCCCTTTCATGTAGTCCAAGGAGGCTCAGGTCGCTGACACCAGCGGACAATGACTGAGTCGCACTTGTACCTGCTGTTGAGAGACCTGAGTGCTTGCATTATGTGGCGGATTCTAGCCCGACAGGCAGCTTACTGTGACCTTCTCTTTACTCAGTCTGGTGAGCGGACGCCAGTGTGTCTGACTATGGAATCACCAATGACAAGTGTGTCTGGCATTTTGTTTGGCCTTAAGGGCTGTGACTGTTTGACACTCTGACTGTGTGGTCTATGTGTTGCATGTGTTGGGTGGAGGTGGTAGTTGTTTGGGTGTCTGCTTTGGTGGCCTCTGCTGTTTTGGTAAATTTTGATCAGAGCCTCGAGTATGTCTTTGTGTGAGTATGTGTATGATTTGAAGTTGTGATGGTACCATGTGTGACTGGGTATGTATTGTGTGTGGTTACCTTCTCCTCCTGTCTGGTCTTGCCAGTCCTATGTTGAGAGAGCTCAGCCTCCAGTTTGGCCGTATAGTTGCATCTCGCATGTATTTGTGTTTTGTGGGAGAAGGAGAGGATTGTTCAGTACATGAGGCAATTGTAACATTGCCTCAATATTCCCAGGTTCACCAGTTGAGCTGGAGGGACACTAGCAACTGATCCCTCGACATACTAGAAGTAGCAGATAAAGAGACTTTCAAAGGACTCCGGGAAGTGGGTTTTAGGCTGGTGGGGTACTATCTATAATAAGAGTGCTTTATCAAGGTGCAAGTACTGTAGGAGTAAGTGCTAGGCTTTACAGATAGAGAATAGTCTACTTGGGAATCAAGTAGAGATTAACTTTTCAGTTATAGGATATGCTGGTTAGATCAGCAGTACAGCTCGAGGAAGGTAGTTCTAGAAAATTGGAAGAGTGGAATTTAGATGGCCCAAATAGTTTAACCTTGTTTAACCGCTGCTCTTGTGTGCAACAGTGGTTAACTCGCTAAATCGCTTACGTGTTTAGCGTGTTTTATAGCAGGGGCTGAAGGGAGCTAGGAATTGGCCCAAATAATGGACTACTAGTTTCTGGCTGAAACTTCACCAAATCAGACAAAGTGCTTCCCTCCCACTGGTAAGCAAAGAAACTTCCTCCTTCCTAATAAGGCAATGGATCAGTAACAGGAACTAAAAATAAAGCCCAGGGATCAGCAACTCTGAAACTGGACTACTCTAGTTCAGGGAAAACAAGAGATATTTTTGTTTTATTACAGAGACAAGGAAAAACAGACAGTAAATGCTATAAATGCTGTAAATCGGCTAGCGCACTTTAGTGTGTAGCCTACAGAAACAATTTGCAACAATTAGTAACTTAAAGTGCAATAAACAGTGTAAAATGCAGAAATCACTTAAAGTAGCAGTAAAACAGGTGCAGTCGCTAGCTTAAATAACAGTGGGAAAGCCACAAAAATACTTATATCTGGTAGAACGTCACTCTTTAGCTCTGCTGCTTGGATCACTCTGCAGGCCACCACGAGGATCTGTGCTGAGTTGGTACAAGCTGGAAAACGCGTGTTTAGCGTGTTTTATAGCAGGGGCTGAAAAAAACGACCAATGGACTACTAGTTTCTGGCTGAAACTTCACCAAATCGGACAGAAAGGCTGCTCAGTGCTTCCCACTCCCACTGGTAAGCAAAGAAACTTCCCTCCTCCCTAATAAGGCAATGGATCAGTAACAGGAACTAAAAACAAAGCCCAGGGAAGTACAAGACTGGAAAAGAGATCCACATAGCAGATATGCTGAGTAATTTGTATTTACAAGAACGGTAAAAGGATTTAGGTAGAGAAGAGCCGGAATGAAATTAATAATGATTCCATCATTGCCAGTGATGAAAAAGAAGTGAACTGAGAATGATTTGAAAATGAGAATTCTTCAAAATATGGCAAAACAAATTTGGCCATAAGTGAAGTTTGCTTTAACAGAAAAAAATGACAGCCACAAAAAAAAAATAGCTGCATGCAAGTTCTGATGTTTAAAGCAAAATAAGTAAATAAAGAAATAAGTAAATAAGTTGATATCTAATCACTTACAAAAAAATGCTGGCAAGACTATGAGTCACATTTAGGAACTGAGAAAATACAGAAATATATTGAGATTTTTTTTTTATATTTTATATTTTTCATTACTATCAGTGCAAAACAAACAAGAGTTCTGAGACTGCTCATTGTGTGGTGCATATCATAGCATTATTCCAAGACAAAAATAATTCCTTATTCAGTTCAATGGAAACCACAGAACAAAGATGAAACAGACGTGTTTCAGTTTTATAGTTGTATGTACTTATTTGTATTTAATGTTTACTTAGTTTATAAAGGTGACATACACTACAAGTAATGCTGTAATAACGTAATTTTTTTATATATGAGATTCTTGATACCATAATATTGGATTATTGTCCACAATAAATAAATGTAAAATTCTCAAGATTTTCTGAGCTGCAGGAATTTCAACATGTGGCCTCTAGTCCAAACTACCACAACCAAATGGCCAACTCAAGATGACAGTTAAAGTTAAAAAGGCTCATAAAGAAAACATAGAACATTAACAGGAGTCAGGACCTGTTAAATACAGGAATATTTCCTTTCAAATTTATGCCTTTCTCCAACTAACACACTGATCAGTTGTTGATTAAACATGTCTCTGCTTTCTGTAAACCTAAATACAAGTTGAAGAGAGAGTGAAAGAAAACTTTAGTACAGGCTAAAGAAAGAATGAAAAAAACAATATAGACAAAAAGGTTAATGTGATCAGGGAGTAGAATGAACATTGTTTTAAGAAGGGATACACTGCAAATATAACAAGGTCCCATAGGGAAAAAAAACAGCCTGAGAGTGTACTTTTCAAGCAACATAACCATTTCATACCTCTAAGTATTTCTAAGGAGGATTGAAAATTGCTGAGAAAAAATTGGAGACATTTGTTCAAGCTGAGAATGTGTCATAGTGTATGGGTTACATACAGATACCTGTAGTACTGATGCAGTCAGAGGATTGTCCAGAGAGATATCTACAAGGATGTCTCAAGGGACAGTTTCAGAAGCAGAAGAGGGTTCTTCTGAGTCTAGACTGTCTGATGTGAGCTTATCTCTACCTGCAACAGTTTCTAATACACCAGCAGCAGAAGTACAGCGCATAGGCTCTAGACTGTCTGATGTGAGCTTACCTCCACCTGCAGCAGTTTCTAATACACCAGCAGCAGAAGCACAGCTCATAGGCTCTAAACTATCTAATGTGAGCTTACCTCCACCTGTAGCAGTTTCTAATACACCACCAGCAGAAGTACAGTTCATAGGCTCTAGACTCTCTAATGTGAACTTGCCTCCACCTGAAGTAGTTTCTAATATACCAGCAGCAGACATACTGCTCATAGGCTCTTCTGAATTACAGCCACAAAAAAGAAATAAGCTGCATACAAGTTCTGTTGAAGTACAGAAGATTGTTATAAAATTAACAAGATAGTCAGACAATACCAGGGGCTGAAAACTGTATTAGAATTGCATTTAATGTATATAAAGCTACTGCATTTGAAAGGTGGCAAATGAAAAGTATTTGACATATATTTTACATTTAAAAAGAGTCAACATATAGAAATATATATATATATATATATATATATATATATATATATATATATATATATATATATATATATATATATATATATATATATATATATTTTTTTTTTTCTTATTGACGCAGTGCCCAGAAATACAATAACCAAAAACACAGAATGATTTTATTATCATATATATATTATAGTTATGCATAGAAATGTATTTAAAGTGAGATGTTTAATATTTTAAAGTAGGGTATCATGTAGAGAGGGTGTTAGCACTGTACAGTTCAGCAAGTGGTCAAATCACATTTGCTGTTAAAAATCTCCATATGCATTGGACTTCAGGTCTTTCACCTCTTCTCCTCTCAGTTTTTATTGCACAACAGCAATGGTTGGTTTTTAAGTAACCAAACACTCAAAATTTGATTGGATGTTCTTTAAGTAAAACTAGTTAAGCAAGCAGTAATGCCCAACAGGGTGTGTGTTACTGTGTAAATAACACTCATCCATGGGTGTTTTGAGGCCCAACGCCACAGGCAGATGGCATCTTTATATTATTGTGCTTAGAAAATGGGCTATCTGTTACATTGTTTTGTTTTATTTTTTACTATATATATATATATATATATATATATATATATATATCTATATATATGTATAAAATATATATATATATATATATATATATATATATATATATATATATATATATATATATACACACACACACACACACACACACACACACACACACACACACACACACACACACACACACACACACACACACATAAACACACACACACACATAAACATTTATATTTTTAATGTAAAAAAGTCCCTCCACCTAGTGTTTCAAACTTGCTATAGCATAAGTAATAATTGTTGAAGGAAGTATTTTACATCTAAAGTATGTTATGTAAGCATTTGGTTTCTATACACACACACAAGTACACACATACACGTCTACCTGTTACATTGTTTTGATTTTTTTTTACAATATATATCTTTATATTTTTAGTTCATAATAGTTCCTTTACCTAATGTCTCAAACTTATTTATGTAATAATTGTTGAAGGAAGTATTTTACATTTAAAATATGTTAAGTATTTAATTTTTGTATACATACACAGACACACACACACACACACACACACACACACACACACACACACACACACACACACACACACACACACACACACACATACACACACTCTGACAGCACAGACTGAGATGCCTCTATGTGAGCAAATAAATGAAAAAAATGCCAGGCTTTGCATCTTCTCACACACAAACACACACTCTTTACAGTCTGTAGTTTGGGTGCTTAATCCCCCCCCCCATTTGGTTGCTTCATGCTGTCAACATTTTTTTTGTTTACTGCTGGACGTTGAGAGTTTCATAACACTTAATGTTTAAGGAATCAATGGCGATGGATTGCCCATTGCAGTTAGTGCTGTCACTCACTCTCTCTTACACTCTCAAGCACACACACAAGTGCACGCACACACAGATGTCCTGACTGAAATCACTATTGCGGTATTCCACACATATGGGTTGCCACTGTTGACATCCGGACATGGTACTAAAGCTTCACCTTGCTTAGGTTTGACATCTGATGCATGATCTCAGCTTGTATGTGTTGGGGTATAAAGACATATGTACGAGTGTGGATCCTCAAACTTTCTCACTGCCAGCCCAAATGTAGGTCGTGTATCTGTTGAACTGTACACTGTTTTGTTGTTGGTGTCCCTGCTAAGATCATTTATCCAGATAAGTGCCACATTGGGGAACCTTCCTTTTTATCTTATGATTTTTTTGAAAGTTGTAGATGTCAGCTAGGAGGGGTAGACAGATTTCATATGAGAACTAGCATACCAAGTATCTTTTTTGTCTAGGCCAGGAACATAATCACAGATCTTGCTCTGCCTGCCAATCATTCATTCATTTCAAATACCCCTGGATATAGGCTTTCTACTCTCCACACCATTCTTAAGACCCAGAATCTTAAGCTTTTGGTCCAGTGCAAGATGGCTGACTCTACATCCTTGGATGTCCCTCCACCACAGAAGAAAAAACTTAAGAGGACTTAAATGGATCCGCTGTCCAGTGTTTCTGACTTTGATGTACCTGCTGAGGTTACAAAACTCATGGTACATCAGGCTAGTTCTCAGATACCTACTACTGAGACACCACCGAAAGCCAGTATGGCTCCTGAGGCCTTACAGACTGCCAGTACATCCAATAAACTGCACCTCATCATTTCTGAAGGAGAACATTGTGTCCCTTAAATTTTAGTTAGGGATGAAATCCCAGCCTCCCTAATAGAGGTCAGACATTGTTCTGAACTTCCACGTTTCATCCAGGTGGACATCATGCCTATAAAGGAAAACAGAAGACTAAGCATGTGGCCTCTCCCTTAGCAGCTAGGAGAAAGGGTGGGTGGATGCCTTACAAGGGTTATTCAAAGCTATTATGTCTTTGAAGCCTCCCTCCTTTGGGTCCCTGCAACCACAGGCTACTTGTCTAAAACCTACCCTGGTTTACTCTGCAAAGGAGATGCTAAGTACTTTGGGGTTCATGGCAGCTTTCACCCCTATGCTCCCCCTGGCGAGGCTTCACATTTGGAAAATCCAGTTGTTCCTGAAATCTTTGTGGTCCCAGCAGTGCCACCCATTGGACAATCTGATTCGTCTTCTACCTTGTCTCAAGAAGGGATTACTTTGGTGGAAAGGTTAAGTCATCCTCAACCCAGGATTACCTTTTACACCTCCTCCTCTTCAAGAAGTTCACATGGATGCCTTGGACGAGGCTTGGGAGAGTGTGTGAACAGGATCACACCAAGTGCAGGGGAAATGGCAACCCCAGTTCCTGAAGTAACATATCAACCTGAAAGAAATGAGAGCTATTTTGCAAGCTCTTCATATTTTTTCCCACCTTTGGAAACGCAGACCACTCCAGGTGTACACAGACAGCACCATAGTCATATGGTACATAATAAAAAAAAAAGGCACCAGGTCTTACCAGCTATGCAGGTTACCACAGGAGGCAAGGAAACTGGCAACAGAAATGAACATCACACTTACCCGCCCCTACTGTAAATTTGATCTGGGACACTCCTCCCAGTCTAGTGTCATTACCTCATTCTACCTAATCCAGGGAGAACATTTGAGAAGGCCAACCCAGTTAGTTTCTGCTCCTCCTTTCCCCTTTCCACTTTGCAAAAAAAAAAAATTTCTAAGCTTGTTTCCTGCAATTCCTGTAAGTCATCTAGTCCAGATACAGATTTCCTGTATCCAGGACTGTTTGTAAGCTTCTGAGCCCCCAATTATTTCTGTGTTGGAGGGAAGCCTTCTAGCTTCATTTTGTTTCTTAGAACTAGCCAGTTTTCTAGTTTCAGCACTCAATGTTTCTTTGAGCTCAGCACTTGTTCAGAACTTGTTGTAAGCACTAAATAAGCTGCAAATTACTACAGCACTCAACTTTCCTCACTTGTCTAGAGGAAAACAGTTTTTAGTACTTAATAAATAAGCACCTATCCAGGCATGTCTAAGGGTCAGCTCCTGGTGTTTTCTCCTGTCTACCTGATGAATCTGGGCATCTTGGGGCAATGCAGCAATTGCCTCATGTACACAGACAACCCTCTCTTCCTACCACCCAACACTACAACCTGTGAGAGATGCACTTATATAGCCAAACTGGAAGCAAAGCTCTCTTCACCCAAGACTGGACTAGACAGTCAACAGGAGAAGGTAAACACTTGCACCGCACCACACTCATCACATAGTCCCTCAAAACTTACACCACCAAAGCACACACATAGAAACACAAAACACACACCTACATTCGCAGAGGCTCTCAAAAAAAATCTATCCAAGCAACAGGGACCTCCAAAGTAGAAACGCAAGCAACCTCCACCCCCCAACACAACCCAAATGACACATAGCCCACAAACACAGTGTGCCACTCAACCACAGCCCATAAGGCATAACAACATACCCAACACTCTAGTCATAGGTAACTCTATAGTCAGGCACACTGATGTTCCACTCACCAGGCTAAACAAGGAGAAAGTTACTGTCAGCTGCCCGTCAGGTGCCAGGATCCGCCACATAATGCATGCACTCAGGTCACTCCACAACAAGTACAAATATGACTCTGGCATTGTCCATGTTGGTGTGAATGACCTGTGATGTACCTCCCTGGACTACATGAAAAGAGACATGGAGGAGCTGTCCGATCTTGTAGCCCAGGCAGGTATGACCCTAGCCCTGAGTAGCATCCTGCCATCGCCCAGAATGATACCACAGTACAAGGACAAAATTATTGACTTCAACAATTGGCTAATCTTCTGGTGTCATTCTAAGGGGATCCAGTATCTGTCTGCCTGGGATGACATGATCGACAAACCGTGATGCTTTGCCAGAGATGGCCTGTGCCTGTCGCCCTTGGGATTCCGGATACTGGCTGAGGCTCCTGCCACCCTTATAGTGCCTTTTTTGGCAAGATTCAAATGACAAATTCACCACCACAACAGGTACAAGCAAGCAAAATCTGAGGGTAATGCTACTTAATGCTAGAAGTTTAAACCTCAAAATGCACTCACTTGAGACACTCCTTAAAATGGAGAACATCGACAGCTGTGCAGTGACAGAGACCTGGTTCAAGGCTCGAGAGAGCACCCCTGCATTACCAGGCTATAATTCATACCACACCTTTCGGCCATCTAACCAGGACCAAAGCACTAAAGGCAGAGGCGTGCCCATATTCATTAAGGATATCCACACCTCCAGGCTAGTTGCTCAGCATAATGCATCCGAGATTATCCAAGTGCAATTAACTCTGGACAAGACCGCAATCCAAATTGTAGCTTGCTACAGATCCCCCACCATGCCCGAGGAGTCCCACTCCTCATTTCTTGATACACTGGAAAATATTAGGGTACAACCTAACACCCTAATAATGGGCGATTTCAACTACTCCACTATTAACTGGGAAAACTACTCATGTACCAACTGTTGTGTTCAGCATTTTCTGGAATTCATAAATTCCAACGCCTTGGATCAACTTATCCACACCCCCACCAGGGGCAGCAATATCCTAGACCTGGTCATTACCAACATGGGCAACCGGTGTTCCACACCAGAGGTCAGTTCCTCGTTGGTCAGATCCGACCACAAGCAAATCACCCTAGACATCCACATCCCACCCCCACCCCCCATTAGGGAAACCACCGTAAAAAAATTCTCCAAAGCCAACTTCACGCTTCTTAAGACAGAAGTGGCAAACTTCAAGACACCCATGCTGACAGACAATAGAGGTACGACTGCTGAATCCTATACAATTGCTCTTTATAAGCACTTACATGAGTGCATGACTAGTGCAATCCCCTAACAGAACCAAGATGCTATCCTCCAAAAAAAGAAGCCAATCTGGTGGTCCCCTGCCATAACCAACTCTACAACAGAAGAAAGAAACTGTTGCAAAAAAGAGTAAAATCCCATGATTGGAGGAACACCGTGGTCAGCCTCAGTAAGAAGCTGAGATCCCTCATAAAATCCTCCAAAGCTAGTTACAAAAACAAAATCGCCACTGATTCTAAAGACAACCACAAAGCATTCTATAGATATGTCAAGAATCTCAATGGCAACACTCAGATCTGCTCTGAGTTACAGCACAATAGCACTAAATATACAGAACCAACTGATATTGCCAACATCCTGGCAGACAGGTTCAGTGCTAACTTTACCCCTCTCTCATCCCCTAAAGGGCCAATCTCTATACCGGAAGAATGCAAAGTTCCTGTAATCATGGCTGCACAGGTAAAAAACACACTCTCCAAAGCCAAGAACACAGCATCCATGGGACCTGACAACATCCCAGGCTGTGTTCTACATGAACTACAGAGTGAACTGGCACCCCACCTAAGTACCATGTTCAGTCATAGCCTCACCTCTGGCTTTGTGCCCACTGAATTGCGCACAGCAATGGTTATCCCACTCCACAAAGGGGGAGCCACCATGGACCCTGGGAACTACCGCCCCATTAGCCTGACGAGCCTGGTCTGCAAGGCTATGGAACATATCATGATGGAACTTATAAACAGTGACATTGGTAATCTCCAAATTTTGGACCCTACCCAGTTCAGGTTTGTAAAAGGCAGATCATGTCTCCTAAACCTGATAGACTTTGAAGCGGTCACCAAAGCTGTAGATGAGGGTAAGGTGGTTCACACAGCCTATCTAGATCTCGCCAAGGCTTTTGACACCATCCCCCACTCTAGAATTATAGATAAACTCACTAAACTAGGTAAAAATCCCTATGTCACAAGATGGGTTGCCAACTGGCTCACTGACAGAACCCACAATGTGAAAGTAGCAGACTCTTAATCCAACTTCAGACCAGTGACAAGTGGATTACCACAGGGTTCAGTCCTAGGTCCTCTCCTGTTTGGTATCTACTTCTCTGAAGTACAGGCTAACACAGAAGATCTTTGGCTAACAGATGACTGCAAACTAGGAGCCATAATCAAAACTCCTAACAATGTGGACATCCTACAAAAGGGCCTCACTGAGACAGATGCCTGGTGTCAAAGCCATGGCCTCAAGCTAATGCCAAAAAGTGCATTGTCATCCCTTTTGGTAAAAACTCTGTACCCATGAACTACCACATAGGCGGTAGTCTACTTAACACCGAAAGTGTGATAAGAGACCTCGGGACACAGGTGGACAGTAGTCTCTCCTGTGATAATCACATCGCCACAGTAGTCAGGAAATCTTTCTACGTGGCACACCTCATCACAAAAGGTTTCTCATCCAGGAAAAAAGAGGTCATTGTTCCCCTCTACTCATCACTCATTAGACCCATTATAGAGTACAACGCCCCTTTTGGTATGTACCTCACAAGACATCTACAACAACTGGAAAGGCCACAGAAATACCTCACAAACAGAATTACCAGCCTCAAACAGATGCCCTATGCAGACCGTCTCAAAAAACTCCAGCTTTACTCTGTCGCATATCGCCTACTCAGAGGCAATCTCTGCCTAACATACAAAGCTATGTCAAACCCAGAGCTGCTGGACATGCTCCACTTAAAGAAATCCAAATCCCTCTGAGCTACACGCTCTAGAGTCCTAAACCTTGTCACCACAATAAACAGAACATGCTGGTGGGATAGATTCCTGTCCCAGAGACTTCCCATACTCTGGAACAAACTACCTATCAAACAAACTCCTCATTAGCACACTTCAAGAAAAATCTTGATGATTGGATGGGAGATAGGAAATTCACCCTGGTGATTACTTCTGTGGCTCTGCTTGACAGGGGCACAGGAAAATAATTTTCTTGAGTGGCAAAAGCCAGGGTACCGTTTGGCTAGGCTTATATAGGCCCTAGGGCCAATAGCTTAGTACCTACCTCAAAACCTATGAACCTATATACATCCCTTCTCAGGACAATGTGCTAGCAGACTGCTTAAGTTGCTCCCTGGAGGACCCCCACAAGTGGACTTGGACAGAGAGGTCTTCCACAACATCACTTTTCAGTTAGACATCTTTGCCTCACCAAACAACCATCAACTCCCCCAGTTCTGCATTAGAGACCCTTACCCCACAGCCTGGAGGACACACACCTTCTCTTTCCAGTGGACAGGGAAGTTCATCTATGCCTTCCCACCTCTGTGTCGTCATCCAAAAATCTATCTTAAAATACAGAAGGAAACACACAAACTCCTTTTACTGGCCCCATTTTGGCTGAGGCAACATTGGTTCCCCTTGCTATTTCACCTGGCAAAGGGAAATTACAAGAGCATTCCTCTATATCTGGACCTGATAACTTAGCAAAACAGATTGCTGCTCCACCTGAATCTTCACTCCCTCAGCCTGACCCTATGGATGATAGGATTTTAATCCCTCAAAGACATCTCTTCTCTAAGAGGTTGCACAAGTCCTACAAAGGGCTAGGAGACCCACTACCAGAAAATCTTACACTGCAAATTGGAAAAGGTTTTTCTACTGGTGCTGGAAGCATAGTGTAGATCCACTCTTAGCCCAGGTCCCTACTGCACTACAATACCTCTATGAACTTCTTCAATCAGGACTGGCTTACTCTTCCATAAAAGCTCACTTGTCTGCTATCAATGCCTGCATTTTTCTTAGCCCTCCATTTATGACTAAGCCGAAGGTGAAGCTTTTCCTCAGGGAAGTTCTGCATCTTAACCTACTAAGGAAACCCATCTCCTCTCCTTGGGATCTTAGTTTTGTGTTAGAAAGGCTTTCACTACCTCCCTTTGAACCAGCTTCTTCTGCTTCTCTAAAACTCTATACTTGGAAAACCATCCTCCTCTTGGCTCTCACATCTGCCTGGAGCGTTTGTGACGTATAAGCTCTCATGGTTGTCCCCCCTTCTTATTTTTCACAAAGATATGGTATCTTTCAGGGCTAATCCACCTTTGATGCCTAAGTTAGTGAATGAGCTGTCTCTCAATAAGTAAACCAAAGTAAGGCAAAAACGAGGTGATTAAAACAAAGCAAGGAAGCAGAGAACTACCTCGCAAAGTGAAACAATAAAGCCTCGGAGGGAATTAATGCAGCAATCAGTTTTCATTTCAACAACTTCATCAGATGTGGGCTGAAGCATAACTCATCATGTTAAATACTCAAAAATAAATGACATCATAAATTAATTATCCAATGAAGATCCATTAAAATTCAGTCAAATGTTTTCCATCAGTCCTTTTGTAACACAGAATCGAAACCTGACACAACCTAATAGAGCAAGGTAGATGTGGTGAAATGATCTTCCTGTTATTGTCAGGCCCAAAAAAGAATGAAACAAAACTGATTTTTAACTACGTTAATGGTGCTTTTTATACTTCAATAAAAGTGTTTTGCTGCATTAATTCCCTCCGAGGCTTTATTGTTTCACTTTGCGAGGTAGTTCTCTGCTTCCTTGTTTTGTCTCTCAATAAGGCTATTTATTTTTCCACTTTCTTTCTCAATCCTCTGAAGAGGGGGGAAGGATCTTACATCTCTGGACATTCACAGACAACTCAGATTTTACCTGAACAAAATTAAATCCTTCAAAAAGACTAACCGGCTGTTTGCATCTATTATGTCTTCTAAACTGGGGCAGCCAGTCTCCAAACAAATTATTACAGCCTGGATTTCAAAGTATATCTCTGTCTGTTACTCACACAGTAAGACCTTGCCCTTCCACTAGGGCAGTCTCTTCCTTAAGTGCTTTCCACAAAGGAACAGACTCCAGATCTATCTTGGAGGTGGCCTTTTGGTCCTCCATACGCATTTTTACCAAACACTACAAAATTGACGCTTCCTACAGGTCCAGAGCAGCCTTCGCAAGGTCAGTCGTGTAGGGACTGCTGGTCAACTCTTCTACTTAATAGCCAACCACCTTTCCTTCCTCCTTCAGCTCTGAAAATCACCCATATGTCAGGAATACTGCAACAGTGATTTCAGTAAGCACACAGTACAGTTGTACAAGAATTTACCATAAGAGTAGATGTCCTACTGATCACTGTTGTAGTATTCCATCCTACCCTCCATCCTCTCTTCTCTATGTCACTTCAATCTTTACTTGCCGTTCCCCCTTTTCTCAGGCCTTTGCTCTGTTGTATGGGTACAGGGGAGTTTTTTTACCAATTTGAGCTACACCCCTCCTAGCTGACTAGTCTCCTTTCTCAGTAATCTTCAGGATGCTGGCTTGGAGATAGTCTGAGGAAGTGAGGATCCATGCTTGTCCATTCGTCTTTATACCCCAACACATATAAGCTGAGGTCATGCGCTCGACGTATGACCTAGGAAAGGTGAAGCTTTGGTACCCCAGTCAGACATCTGTGGTGCTTAGAGTGTAAAAAATGGTAGTCATTTTCTTTTTAAATGCTCAAGCTTCACAGCTTAATATGTTGCCATTAAGAGCTGGACTTGTTTTTCAGTGGACATTATCTGTACATTAACACCCTGATAGAGAACGTTCATTCTCCAATCAGGGTTTAATGTATAGAGATAAGATACATACATCTATCTATAGGAAACCCTGTCGAAGAAATGCCTTCTTACACAGAACCAGTATGCATCCCCCACATATATATAAAAACGTGGTAAAGAACCAGACATTAAGATGCTCAAGGTTAACTAGTAAACAGGAAACCTTTGAAAAAGCCTTATTAGACACAGAAAAGGATTTATCAGACAGGGGTTATAATAAAAAAGATTTAGAGAATTTAAATTATGTGGATCGAACAGGTAAAGGACGTCCATATATAGAAGGTGCTGAACAACAGAATAATAATATGGTAGTTCATCAGAAAAGAAATAATAAGATTGGAAAAAGAGTTAATATTCCTTATACTAACTGTAATAGAATGATAACAGATGTTATTAAAAAGAACTGGGGAATTTTGACTTTAGATGAAGAGATTAGTAAGATAGTAGGTCAACATCCGAGCTTCAGTTATAAGAACACTAGGTCCTTGAAGAGACTACTATGTTATGAGCACAAACAGACTAGAACACTTTCAGTAAAAAAGGGAACTTTTCCTTGTTACAATTGTAACCAGTGTCAATATATATATAATAGAAATACTTTTATACATCCTGACACACAAGTATGTTATGAGTTTAACTTCTATGCTAGTTGTGCTTCCAGAAATGTTGTTTATTTAGGTGTTTGCCAGAAATGCAATATGTATTATGTTGGTAAAACGAATAGAACATTAAGAGAGAGAATTAGGGAACATCTATATGCCAAAAGCAAAGAGAATGAGACCAATGCCCTAGCCAAACATGTGATTTATAATGATACCACACATAAATTTAAGTTCATGGTGTTAGAACTGATACATACCACCACAAGGCTAGGAAACAAGTAACTTTACTGAAGAAGAAGAGAACAAATGGATAATCAGACTACAAGCTGATATTAGACATGGTCTCAATGATAGTTTCTTTAAAACCCTTTTTGAAAGATAGACCATTGAGACACTAACAACACTGGAACAAACAAAATCCACTGGAAACACCACATGGAGATGACCACTGTTGTAGAAAGCTTCTTTATTGGAAACAGGAACACACAAGCGCTTTCACGTAGCTGTACTACGCTTCTTCAGGTGTAATAAGACATAGGTTTAAACAGCTATTTATACAAAGACTTTTGGCGCTCAAAACTGACCAATTAAGACCCTAATTGAATAATTATAACATTCATACTAAGCTTATTTAAAGAAACAACAGTGACAGATTCATATGTCACAAATAAAAAATCATTAAAACATTTAAAAATGGCTTATATAGCACAGTTGGCATAAAGCGCACATAAAGCGCCTTAAATAAACTGTTCTGCAAAACAAGAATACAACAAAATCATCTATCAAACTGACGGTGCAAGCCTACTGGCACACCAAGGTTGCTTTGAAACAAAATAGTATGTGTTCATGACTAGAACACAAAACTTAAACCATATGCCAGAAGGTAATACTTTCTGAGCAAAAATATACAACACAGCGATGTCGCTAATAAAATTAAATTATATGAACCAACTCTGTTGTTGGAGTCGCTCAACTGAGCTCATACTGAACTCATTACCATAAAGTGTACGGTTGGTAAACAAACCAAGTACATCAAACGACACCAAAAGTGTAAGGTGTAGTGTGGTGTAAAAAAATAATATTTCCAAACATTACTGTCTAACAGTATGTCACATACAAATGACTACTTATCTAAAGCTAAAACTAAAAACATCAGTATATAGTGTCTATTAATGAGTGGAAAACATAACATTCATTAAAAACATCTTGATACAACCATCGCAGCGGCAGAACGTCATAAAATGCTAACTTGAACCACAACAGCAAAGTGTGCTAAACTAGTATTAGATCTCAAAAAGAGAGCAACATTACCATTCAAAAAAGCACAGAAATAATATCCATCCATAGCGATCGCAGTCGGAACAGGATGGCTGTCTTGGTCTAAACAAGAAAGTTCATAAAACCGGTAAAGACAGCAAGAGCCAGTCCGGCAGTGAAAAGCATCCTACTGACAACAGCAGCTAACAAACTAGAAATGAGATAGCAACCAGATACTGTCTTACTAAAATATTACTGGTTGACTAACCTAAAAAAGGACTCGCCATCTCGTAATACAAACCTAAATACTTAAATAAATAGAAAAACATTACCAAAAATGTCTAAAACAAAAACAAAAAATATTGGCAACAACAGTTAACTATTATTAACATATAACCAGATCAATCGGTTCTAACGTTACCTACACTAACCTTACACTAACAACACTGTTCTTTCATTATAGTTCTTCACTTGCATATACTAGCTTCTCTCATTTAAGTATACATATTGCACTTAATTCATACTGATATTTACTATATACTCTCACATACACATCTATGCGATTTTTACATACACATATAAGCATACATATACTTTTTATACACATTTTTGCATTTACTTTTATATTTACATCTTCACACATATACAATATTTCCATTATATATCATATATTAAATTTACTTCATATGTTCACATACATATTCATATATACATATATATATATTTTTTACATATATATATATATATATTTTTACATATATTTTTTATACATACTCATTCACATATACAGATATACTTTTACACACTTATATGTTTATACATAACATCGAGGTATACATTGAGTCACATATAAGTATACAGATATGGATATCTATGCGTATGTATTTTTTACATTTTTATATTTATATGTCTATGTATTTGTATATTTTTATGTTTCTACATAAAAATTTTTTATGTATCTCTGTTTGTGTGTAGGCACATTATGTGTATGAATATAACTTATTTTTAGAGCTTTAGGGAAACTCACAGTAGACTAATTTTATTAGACAATTCTAACAATTAATAACTTTTTATAAAGATTTCTCCAATGACAAGGAAATTAGAATTAATTAGCTAATTAACCTTCAGAGATTTCATTGGCTTAAGAAATGGTTAAGTAGAAATATAATGGAGATTTTTACCTTTTACTTTCATTAAAGTCTGAAGAAAAGCCCTGTGAGGAGTGGCTTACTTTCTACAAATAAAGGTTATATCAGCTTTTAAGTTGGCTGATTGTCGTGGTGTGCTTCTAATTTCTTTTTCTACTGGACTTATAACTTTATTTTGGAGGCACTTCACCCCTTAAGTATACATTTTATTTCAAGATTAATGTATAGTTTGCCCATTCTCTAAAGGGATATAACATTGGTTTATAGATGTATTACTACTGAGTATTAAATGTGTGCTGTTAGTTTCTGCTTCTTGCATCCTCTCATGTGTGTAGCATTATTTTCATGTCCCTTAATTAATTATACTAATTCCAGAATGCTTCTTATTAGTGATCAGCAGCATGGTTTTTGTGTCTGGAAAGAGCACTACAGATGCGATGTTTACTCTGAGAGTGTTGATGGAGAAATATAGAAGGTCAGAAGGAGTTGCATTGTATTTTTTACATTTTTATATTTATATGTCTATGTATTTGTATATTTTTATGTTTCTACATAAAAATTTTTATGTATCTGTTTGTGTGTAGGCACATTATGTGTATGAATATAACTTATTTTTAGAGCTTTAGGGAAACTCACAGTAGACTAATTTTATTAGACAATTCTAACAATTAATAACTTTTTATAAAGATTTCTCCAATGACAAGGAAATTAGAATTAATTAGCTAATTAACCTTCAGAGATTTCATTGGCTTAAGAAATGGTTAAGTAGAAATATAATGGAGATTTTTACCTTTTACTTTCATTAAAGTCTGAAGAAAAGCCCTGTGAGGCGTGAAAGCGCTTACTTTCTACAAATAAAGGTTATATCAGCTTTTTAAGTTGGCTTCGATTGTCGTGGTGTGCTTCTAATTTCTTTTTTCTACTGGACTTATAACTTTATTTTGGAGGCACTTCACCCCTTAAGTATACATTTTATTTCAAGATTAATGTATAGTTTGCCCATTCTCTAAAGGGATATAACATTGGTTTATAGATGTATTACTACTGAGTATTAAATGTGTGCTGTTAGTTTCTGCTTCTTGCATCCTCTCATGTGTGTAGCATTATTTTTCATGTCCCTTAATTAATTATACTAATTCCAGAATGCTTCTTATTAGTGATCAGCAGCATGGTTTTGTGTCTGGAAAGAGCACTACAGATGCGATGTTTACTCTGAGAGTGTTGATGGAGAAATATAGAGAAGGTCAGAAGGAGTTGCATTGTATCTTTGTAGACTAGGAGAAAGTATATGATAGGGTGCCTAGAGAGGAGTTGTGGTATTGTATGAGGAAGTCCGGAGTGGCAGAAAAGTATGTAAGTGTGGTACAGGATATGTACGTGGATAGTGTGACAGTGGTGAAGTCTGCAGTGAGAGTGACAGATGCATTTAAGGTGGAGGTGGGATTACATCAAGGATCAGCTCTGAGCCCTTTCTTATTTGCAATGGTGATGGACAGGTTGACAGACGAAATCAGACAGGAGGCCCCATGGACTATGATGTTTGCAGATGACATTGTGATCTGTAGTGAGAGTAGGGACCAGGTTGAGGAGACCCTGGAGAGGTGGAGATATGCTCTAGAGAAGAGAGGAATGAAGGTCAGCAGGACTAAGACAGAATATATGTGTGTGAATGAGAGGGAGAATAGAGGAATGGTGAGGATGCAGGGAGTAGAGTTGATGAAGGTGGATGAGTTTAAATACTCGGGATCAACAGTTCAGAGTAATGGTGAGTGTGGAAGAGAGGTGAAGAAGAGAGTACAGGCAGGGTGGAATGGATGGAGAAGAGTGTCAAAAGTGGTTTGTGACAGATGGGTATCAGTAAGAGTAAAAGGGAAGGTCTACAAGAGGGTAGTGAGACCAGCTATGTTGTATGGGTTGGAGACAGTGACATTGACAAAAAGGCAGGAGTCAGAGCTAGATGTGGCAGAGTTAAAGATGTTAAGATGTGCACTGGGTGTGACAAGGATGGACAGGATTAGGAATCTGTGTATTAGAGGGTCAGTTCAGGTTAGACGGTTTGGAGACAAAGTCAGAGAGGCGAGATTGCGTTGGTTTCAACATGTGCTGAGGAGGGATGCTAGGTATATTGAGAAAAGGATGCTAAGGATGGAGCTGCCAGGTAAAAGGAAATGAGGAAGGCCTAAGATAAGGTTTATGGATGTGGTGAGAGAGGACATGCAGGTGGTTGGTGTGACAGAGCAAGATGCAGAGGACAGGAAGAAATGGAAACAGATGATCTGGTGTGGCGACCTCTAACGGGAACAGCCAAAAGAGAAGAAGAAGAATTCCAGCATGCTTCTGTTTCTGGTAGAAAATAAAATTGGTAGTGACAGTAATTGTTTGTTTGTGTCTTTCGGCTTTTCCCGGTTAATGGTCGCCACAGCGGAACTCCGGTCCACTAATGATTGGCAGTAGAGTTTTACGTGCTGGCTTGCCGGGCCTAACGCACAACCTTCAACAAAGGAACACCCGTTCACGCATGTCGCCACACAGAAGATGCTCTAACTGAGAATCGAACGGGCAACGTCTAACTGTGAGGCGACAACGCTACCGTAGCACCACCGGTAATGACAGTAATCTAGGAGATAAATACAGTTTAAATGCAGACTGGCTTTCAGACAGTTACACTCCAGTTTCACACTGCAGAAAGTTTTATTTCTGCTTGCCTAGGGACATTTGGAAACAGAAGTACTTCTGTAACATTAAATAACTAACTGTTTATTGAAGTTCTATAAAATAAAGCAAAGGAACCAAATAAATATATAAAATCCAAACAATGCTAAAAGCTGTATGGAAACAAATGTGCATCTACCATGCAATTAACATTAAAAATCTGCTTGAATAGAAATTTTAAGTAAAGCAAAACTAACAAGCAGAGGCCGAAATTATATAATCTTTTAAAGAGTTGCAAGGTTTGCACAGTAAAGATTAGCAAAATACATTCTGTAGTCAAGGGCAGGGTTTAGATACAATGGCTGCTGCTGTACCATCTATGCAGCTCGTCCAGGGGACTGCAGTGATCGTTAGCAGAGATTACAGACCCAATAAAGGCTCCATTCTGTCTGCTGGCATATTGGAATGTGTTTGTGGGCAGTTTTTATATGGTTAAGTTGTTCAGTGCAGGATGAAAGGGAATACAAAAACAATGACAAAGTCAGCTAAAAAGAATTTCAATGCAAGTTGTAAAAAATTTGACTTAGTCCCAATCAGTTTTACCTTCAGAATTATATATTTAAAATGTCCTTTAATGCCATGTAAATTAGGTATCTTGCTTAAAGATGAATCTCTTCATTATTTAATAGGCAAAAGAAAACAATCAAAAAATTAATGTGTGTGTGTAGGTGAGCAGAAGAGATAGTATCAGAAGATTATTTCTTGTAACACACTTTGCAGTAAGCCCTAAATAGTTATTTGTTGTCTCTTCTTTTTTCAGCCCAAAAAAAGGTTGATTTTTGTAGTCTGTAAATTTCCTAGATTCAGGTAACCCTCCTTACACATTTAATATCGCTGATGTATGGGTCTTTGTCATTTACACTACGCTGCCCACTCATAAGTAAATAACATCTTTGACTGGGGCACAATATAGAAATTTGAAGTTCGGGTATAAACTAGGCTGAAGAGGAAAATGAGCATTATCAGAATGGACAGGAGAAGTACACCCCTTTTGAGATGGACTGTTTTTTCTTTTGTAAATAACACCAATTTTTATTTAACTGACATTTTAGTGAATGCATAAGCAGGTTGCCAATTGTGTAATGTGATCGTTTGTAATTTTTTCTCCAGTGATGGAGTTCTTGTTTGCTGCATTAGTTTTAAGTAGCCTTAGTGGTTGACCATATCAAATTATAAACAATAAGGGGTCATGAAGTGAACCTTGAAAGATATTGACATTGACTGACATAGGGAAAGAAATGGCAGAATGGCAGAGTTCCACCTCACAGTTTGCTTCTTTTGAACAGTGTCTCTGAAGTTTTTAATGGCACTTGGAGTGAGATCTGCACTTGTTAGTTATTTGTAAAAGCCTGGGATAACATACTATATCAAGTGCTTTGAAAAGATCAAGGTATGTGGTTGCAACTCTGTTGTCCCGATGTAGATGAGTACAGATGAGTTCTGTCATGTCAAACAAGGCAGTATCAATTTCATGGCAAGGACAGAAGCCATGTTGAGAGTCTGAATAATGTTGGCACTTTTAAGTTACTGTAGAACTTGCCGATGTATATATTTCTTAGAGCTGTAGGTCAGATGTTATTTGTTGTGACAGACTATGACCTTTGTGAAGTGCATTACAAATGTTTGTTTTCACATAATGGAGCTATGACCTTCCTTGATAGAGTGGTAGATGACTATGGAGATCAGACTGGCAAAAGACTTTGCAGGTAGTTTAAGAAATTCAGGGGAGAAGTTTACGTGCAGCAACAGATCCAAGTTTTCATCAGTGTAAAAGCCTGTACACAGCAATGGTGGGAACTGAGTGCAAAAGACAAATTGTAAGGGGGAGAGTATGGAATATTATTATTATTACTACTATTTACAGAGAGATTTTTTTTTTTTTACAGAATAATGAAAATGTTTGCCAATATGTTGGTAACCTCTGTATTACTTGTGGTGTGGGAAGGGGGACATGGTGAAAGTATGTCTAGAATGAAGAAGGTTGTCAATGCACCTTCAGAAATGCCTGGGACTATTGACATATTCCTATTCCTGATTTTGCTATTTGCTGGAACAAATAACATGCTTTACTCTGTTTTGTGCCTTTTTGAATTTTTCATGATCTAATTCTGTGCTGAGTCTGCAAATCCACCATGTGTCCGTGTGGGTTTCCTTTGGATGTTCTAGTTTCCTTCCACTTCTGAAAGACATGCAGTAGGTAAACTGATGCTCCTGATATTGCCCACAGGTGTAGATGTTGTGCATGGCTGATTAACAGTGTGCATTCTGCAATAGACTGGTGCCCCATTTAGAATGAGATTCAATGCCTTCTGCCCACTGGCTGCTGGGATAGGCTCCAGCATCCCTGCAGAATTATAAAGGATGAAGTAACTTATTAGAAAATGGATGGCTTACACTGAGTGTCTTCTTTTAGCTGTTCCCATTAGGGGTTGCCACAGCACATCATCTGTTTCCATTTCTTCCTGTCCTCTGCATCTTGCTGTGTAAAACCAGCCACCTGCATGTCCTCTTTCACCACATCCATAAACCTTATCTTAGGCCTTCCACTTTTCCTCTTACCTGGCAGCTCCATCCTGAGTATCCTTTTCCCAATATACCCAGCATCCTTCCTCAGCATGTCCAGACCAACTCAATCTCGCCTCTCTGGCTTTGTCTCCAAATCATCCAACCTGAGCTGACCCTCTAATATACTTATTCCTAATCCTGTCCATCCTCATCACACCCACTGTAAATCTTAACATCTTTAACTTTGCCACCTCCATCTCTGACTCCTGTCTTTTCATCAGTGCCACTGTTTCCAACCCATATAACATAGCTGGTCTCACTATCCTCTTGTAGACCTTCCCTTTCACTCTTACTGGTACCCGTCTGTCACAAATCACTCCTGACACTCTTCTCCACCCATTCCACCCTGCCTCTACACTCTTCTTCATCTCTCTTCCACAGTCACCATTGCTATGAACTGCTGATCCTAAGAATTTAAACTCATCCACCTTCACCAGATCTACTACCTGCATCCTCACCATTCCTCTGTTTTTCCTCTCATTCACACACATATATTCTGTCTTAGTCCTGCTGACCTTCATTCCTCTACTCACTAGAACATATCTCCACCTCTCCAGGATATCCTCAACCTGTTTCCTACTCTCACTACAGATCACAATGTCATCCGCAAACATCATAGTCCATGGGGACTCCTGTCTGATCTCGTCTGTCAACATGTCCATCACAATTGCAAATAAGAAAGGGCTCCGAGCTGATCCTTGATGTAACTCCACCTCCACCTTGAATGTATTCATCACTCTTACCGCAGACCTCACCACTGTCACATTACCCTCGTTCATATCCTGTACAACTCTTACATACTTCTCTGCCACTCCCGACTTCCTCATACAATACCACAACTCCTCTCTAGGCTCCCTGTCATATGCTTTCTCTAAGTCCACAAAGACACAATGCAACTCCTTCTGACCATCTCTATACTTCTCCATCAACACCCTCAGAGCAAACATCACATCTGTAGTGTCTTTCCCGGCATGAAACCATACTGCTGCTCACTAATCATCACCTCCCTTCTTAACCTAACTTCCACTACTCTTTCCCATAACTTCATGCTGTGACTGATCAGTTTTATCCCTCTGTAGTTACTACAGCTCTGCACATCACCCTTATTCTTAAAATCAGTACCAAAGCACTTGTTCTCCACTCCTCAGGCATCCTCTCACTTTCCAAGATTTAATTAAACAATCTGGTTAAAAACTCCACTGCCATCTCTGTTAAATATCTCCATGCTTCCACAGGTATGTCATCTGGACCAACATCCTTTCCATTCTTCATCCTCTTCATAGCTGTCCTTACTTCTTCCTTGCTAATCCATTGCACTTCCTGATTCACTATCCCCACATCATCCAACCTTCTATCTCTCTCATTCTCTTCATTCTTCAGCCTCTTAAAGTACTCTTTCCATCTCCTCAACACACTCTCCTCGCTTGTGAGTATGTTTCCCTCATTATCCTTTATCACTCTTACCTGCTGCACATCTTTCCCAGCTTGGTCCCCCTGTCTAGCCAACCAGTACAGGTCCTTTTCTCACTCAGTGTGAGTCAAAACTCACACTGAGTGTGATGGATAGATAAATTATATTTTGGTGTCCTTTAAGGTGGACCACATCTTATTCTGTCACTGGCGACTTTATTTTTGGTCTTATCCAATAAATATTGGTGTCTCTAATTCATCTTTAAACAGAGGCGTCAGTCTGTTCAAAGTATTAAGGGGAACATTACTGAAATATGAAACTTCATCAACTAGAAGAGAAAATAATAATAGTGATCAATCATGTACTGTAGATGCAAAGTTGAACAAATCCACATATACATTTTTCACATTCCTGAGGAGAGAAAATCTTTGCATCTTACACAGTTTGTTGGTGGACCAGATGAGGCAGGTTGGGAAGTGGTTACTTATACAATCTGTCATAACGCCAGACTGCAAAAAACAAAAATACACCGTTCAATACAGCCAGGAAATAAAATCACTGAATATTTATTAAAATAACAAAATAGGTAAGCGCTTTCATGCATACACCATGCACTTCATCAGACCATAATGCAACAAAACAACACAACTTTAAATAATCAAGAAATCAGTCAATTAACAAATCACATAATAAATTCAATGAAACAACCCCCTTGCCTTCAATATAGGTTTTAAAGGTATAGTCCCTCACAAGCCAGGACTTGGTCTGCTTAATTTATTCTGGTATTCACTTGGTCTGCTTCATTTATAACTCCAGACTGCACAGCAATTTCTGTATGTTTTCCATTTAGGATGCCTTATCTATTTGAGTTGCATGGGTGATCAGCTGACTGATAACTTGGAGTTATCTTGTGGGTTGACTGAAGCCATCAGTGGATATTTCATAGTTGATGCTGAAGTCAATCAGGAGGCTCAGAGATGAGTCCTGTTGCATAGACTTCATACAGTATGCTGCATACCCACTCCATCCACAAGTAGCTGCACATCTCAGTGGTTGTGTAGAAAAAGAAATCACCTTTTTCGCCTTTATAAACCTAGCCATACAACGCAATCCAATTTTCTCCCTATATATCATGGAGGTTTATTAGGAGCGGGTATGTTAGTTAGGAAGTTTCTAAAGGTTATGTGTGTGTTGGGGGGGTATGTTAGTTTAGCCGTAGTTAGTGTCTGCCTCTCTGTATCAGGGACATGGGGGCCAGACCCTGGGTGAATTTCTGATTTCCCATTCATTGGTCATAGTTATGCTTACACAGGATAGGGAGCAGACTCTGTTTCAAATGGATAGAGAGCCTGTTCCAGAGCATGGGGATCCCCTAAGACATATATCTTCTCGCCAATGTGCCCTATTTATATTGCAAGCAAAATTTAAACCCTAGTTTCTAGTGATTCTGGTGCTACTCATTTTGTGGCTGTGCAAAAGGTCCATCAGAGCTGGATCTGAGGATGCCTTGTATGCCAGGCATAGATTGCCTCTCGGTAACCTGTAAGAGACTGAGTATAGTGATAGGGCGTTAAGGCAGTCCATATAAGACAATGTGTTTATACCCTGGATTGTCCTGGTGAAGAACCTATTGCAAATGTCTACTCAAGTGCATACCGAAAGGGACATTATACCCAATGATGGGTCCAATAAGGGTCAAATAACGTGGCACTTTGACTTCTTTGGAACTGAATGCCATGCCCTTATTTATAAGTTAGGTGATACAGAATGATTTTCTTCCTACCTTGGGCATATGTTGGTCAAAAGCCAGGTTACTGTCTACATATGTTCCCAAATCCCTGACTACTGGGCCAACTCTTAGCGGGTGTCTTATTGAAGGAGTAATTAGCCTGGATGGCTGTTTTCATATTTTCTGGGGGTGTGGTGAGTTGGCGGACTTTAAGGATTCCCTGCGGGGTGCATTGTCAGAGATGCTGGGTGGGCAGATTGGTCTGATGAGGGAGATGATTTTTCTGAGCTATGATACAGAATCAGAATTGCCTAGACATGGTAAGGCCTTGCTGTGTCTAATAATGGTGGCTGCCAAAAAAGCAATTAATAAAATGGAAATCAAAATCTAAACCAACTATACTGGAAGTAGTGAATATAGTAACATAGATAAAATAACCGAAATTGAGATCTTTAGAAAAGGGTAGGAGCAAACTACATAGGAAAAAAATGGGAACTGTGGGAACAATACATACAAGGGAGGAATGAGTTCTAAAAGGCAGCAGGGCTTAAATGAGCTATGTATTGTTTGAGTGAGAAAGATTGGGTAGCTTATAAGTGATGTATAATGTTTGCAACTGGGGGTGTATCAGTATGGTTTGTGATGTAAAATGCTTGCAATTACGATTGTGTTGGTGTGGTTTGTTTTCGTTTATGTAAATGTATGATTGCCTACGTAGTAAGTAATGATAGTTTAACAAAGATGCTTCTTGTTTAAAAAAGGCAGGAATTGAATAATGTATGTAATATTGCTTATGTTATATGATATATAGCAATATATGCAAAATATAATGTTTTTTTCTTAATATAGTTTGATTACTTTTATAAGAATGTAAATTTGCCTGTGTCACAAGTGATAATTCAATAAAGGTGTTTGAAAAAAATGAACTATAATTTATTTATTGACAATGAGTTTTAGTCTATAACCTTGGCACCAGTTATTTCTCTGTGTTAGACTCTCTTGTAAGATATTTATATGTGGGGAAATCTATGATAACTTCCAATTTGGAATTATCTGTGAACTTGGTCAGCCAAAGGTAAAGGTCATTAGCCTTTACCTCTGAGAAGTAGATGCCTAATAGGAGCTTTCCCAGTACAGAGCCCTCGGGTACCTTGCTGGTGGCCAGTCTCTTATTGAAGGTGGTGTCATCAATCCTGACTTCCTGGGTTCTATCTGTGAGTCAGTGAGTTATGTAGGGGGTTTATGCATATTTTAGTGAAATTGTGAACTATACCCAAGTATACACCCTTGACCACAAATTCAACACACTGCTGTAGAAGCATTGTGGTTGTCTTTAGCCTTTGAGGCTATCTTGACCTCATAATTGGCCTTGCTGGACTTAATTAGTCCTCTTAGTTTTCTGTTTAGTTTAGAGAGTCATATAATTATGGGAGTTGCTGTTCCTGATTTCACCCATGACTTTTTTTTTCTTTTGTTATATACCCTATTAAGGTTAGGATTCCATCAGTGTGGTTTGTTTTTTGAGTTTGTTTTGGGCTGACTTCTAGTAGGTACAGTTGCCTCTATACAACCATTTACATGGTTATACAGGGTCTCTGTGAACAATTCTGCACAGCCTGCTGTGAACTCAGGGTTAGGAGGGGCACTAAATTTTGACAAACTACTGCTCAATAGGATGTAGGTTGCTTTGGAATAATTCTTATCTGTTATTGGGTTTACTGGGGTTACTGAGCTGATTTTTATTTCGAAGGAGACAGCTTTGTGATCTGACCTTACCAGTGAAGATGTGACACTGGAGGGTGTGAGGCACTCTCCCATATTGGTGAATACTGAGTCCAGTATGTTTGAACCTCTGGTGGGTATGCACATTATCTAGTTAAGAGTATTTATGTTAATAAAGTCCAGGAATCCTTGTGTCTATGAGTTTGAGCCAGTGTATGTTTCCCAGTGTATAAAAGAGTAGTTAAAGTCTGCAATGAATAGGCTATTTGGTTTAATGTTGAGTGTCTCCAGTAGGTCTGTTTATGAGCTATGGGATTCTTGGGACATAGAGGGTGATGCTCAGATATGGTATGGGACTTTGTCTATTGTGATTTGCATCTGGATAAACTCCAGGGCATCATCCTGTTTAACCAACCTAGAGGTATTATTGTTGCTAATGCAGATCAAGACTCCTCTATTTTTTGACTCTGTCTGTGTAGATGATGGTTTAAATGTGTGTAAGGCACTGAAGCCTTGCACTGCTGGAATACTTTCTGTGGATTTAAATTATGTCTCAGTAATGGCACAGATGCCTATATTCTCCAGAGTGATGAGTACTTGTAGGGTATGGAGTTTCTTGTTTAGGCTTCTAGCATTGAGCAGTAACACTTTCAGGATTCTTTGGGTTTTATTTGCTATGTTGGTAGGTTTGTCAATTTGGCATTACCTAAAAAAGTTACTAAGGGGATAGGCAAAGTTTTAGCCAATATTCAGAAGCCTATTGGGGATAGGTGCAGATCATCTTTTGCAAAGGAATTTGATTTGTTAACCATTTCCTCCCATATTGGCAAATATTGAATACACCTGGAAAGTTACCAGAAACTAAGCCAATTATTGAAGTCAATCATCTTTTGTTTATGCTGTGCCATCTGTGAAGATTGGGGGAAGATGGGCGAAGGCTGCCAGCCTAGTCAAATAGAATTTGATACATAATTCTATCATTTGTATATATAAATGTAAAATACTGGCTTGTGTTCTTAAATGAAAGAAAACACTGTAAAATGTGAACTTCAAGATTGTTGCAACATTGCCATCTGCTGTAAGGAAAACTAAGCCAAGCATTTCAAATGTTCTTTGAAGTTAAAATTATCTAAATAGCGGTGCCGAAGTGGCTGGCTGAACACATTATTTCTATTGTCTTAACTTAAGGAATAATTGCTAGAGTTTACATGTGAAATGTCTTTTATTGTTGTAGTTTCCTGAGCAGGTGTTAGCTTGCTAAATAATGCAGTTTGTTTGCATGGGAACTCCAAACTAAGTGTCAAAATGATATAATGTGAATACTGGGAAAACCTAAGTGTCAAAATTATGTAATCTGGGAGGGCCTAGCAAAGATGCTTGTTAGTGAGTTTAAAAACTATTGTTCAGTAAGAGACTGTGAGCATTTTGATCTTGATATCAAATTTATCAGCACTCTGCCTGTTGTCTTATGTAAGAAGTATCTTAGAAGTATGTTTTCTTGTAGTAATAGCTAGGAACTTAGAAGAAAGTTAGACAAGTGTTTTTTCTGTTATATCTGAACTTTCCTACTGTATTGTTTTAAGTTTCTGTTTGATCTCTGAACTCTTAGATATCACTGTGGTGTAGTAGTATTGTCTTGTGTTTTAAATTATTAAAACCTTTACCTGTGGCTGTGTAGAGATAAGTAAGCTCTAGAGTACATTGCATATTTATAGAGTTTATTGTAATAAGCCACTCTAATAAGCCTTAGACTGAATAGTCACATTACCAATTGGATAATAATATTGCACAGTAATAATTGGACACCCTTTTAAGGGCCTTTGGGTAGCTGATAAGTATTAGCTGGTGGTGGCAAAAATTACTACTGTATAGTCTGGGTAAAGGGACACAGCTGGAGAATCTGTGTCAGCCTTTCCCAGGAGTGTCTGTAAAGTTGTATAAATACTTATCTCAAAGTGTGCATGATGTGTCAGCTACCTGGGCAGGGACACAAAGCACTGGTGGGACAGAGAGGGTACTGGAGGTTAGCTTGCCAGCTAGGCTGAGATCTGGACCCTATAGCTGTGCCAGTGGGGAGTCTTATTGGGGACCTGGAGAGCAAGGGAGCAACCAGCCCCAGACTGACTGTGATCTCTGTGTGCACTTAAGGGAAATTGTACTTTACTGTGTGTATTTGTTATCCTTTCCTCTTATATGAGACGCCGTCCCTGGTGTTAGTGGTGATGATTGAGGCTCCTTGATTGCTGGGCCAGGGCATGGTCATCACACCATCATTTTCTGGTGAAGGTAGAATGTTGCTCAATCCAAGGCACATACCTGTCTGTGACACATATTCAGAGAGATTGATAATGTTTCTCTTCATATTGTCCAGGGAGGAGTATCTAAGTTCATTAACACCCACATTGACTATGATAGAATCATACTGGCACCTGGGGTGCAGTGACTTGAGTGAGTGCGTATCCTGGTGGATTCTGACTCCAGATAAGTAACTAACCGTTATCTTCTCCTTGTTTAGTCTGGTGAGTGGAGCATCTGTGTGTCATAGAATGTAGTCCCCTATGACAAGAGTCCTGGGTAATGGTTTTACTTTCCTTATGGGCTTTCCTCTTGGGACTCCCCTGGGTGTAAGTGTATGTGTGCTGCTTGGTGTTGCTTTTGGTGAGTGCTTTAGAGATTGCTGAGGATAGACATTGCTGTTTATAGGTTTAGGAAGTCTTTGAAGTTTGGGAAGATTGCTCTTTAGTACCTCAGCACAAGATGGTCTATGTGTGTGGTGGTTACTATGTGTGGTGGATGCAGTGTGTGTGTTCTTGGCAACCTTGTTTGTGTACAAGACTTTTGCCTCCAGTGAAACTGTATGTGCATCTCTCATATGCCGTGTTTGTTTCTTTAAGGGTTAAATGGTTGTTTGTGAACATGAGAATATTACTACATTGTCTCAGGATGCCCTTATCTACCATGCTGGCTATGGAGACATTTGCAAATTGCATATCGATGTTGTCTGGACCTGTATGTGGATTACTGTTGACTATGAACTGAGTTATACAGAGGTCTCTCTGGTCAGTCTTTGGGGTTTGGCAATAGACTAGGTTAGATTGTGCTAAGATTTGATGCTAGTGCTGCTTAACAAGGAGAAGGTTACTGTCAGACAGCTGCCTTTCGGGTGCCAGGATCCGCCACATAACCCACGCACTCAGGTCACTCCACAACAAGTACAAATATGACTCTGTCATTATCCATGTTGGTGTGAATGACCTGAGACGTACCACCCTGGACTACATGAAAAGAGACATGGAAGAGCACTCCAATCTTGTAGCCCAGGCAGGTATGACCCTAGCCCTGAGTTGCATTCTGCCATCGCCCAGAATGATACTGCAGTACAAGGACAAAATGATTGACTTCAACAATTGGCTAAGCTTCTGGTGTCATTCTAAGGGGATCCAGTATCTGTCTGCTTGGGATGACATGGTCGACAGACCACGATGCTTTGCCACAGATGGCCTGCACCTGTCACCCTGGGAGCTAGTTGTTCAGCATAATGCATTTGAGGTTATCCAAGTTCAACTAACTCTGGGCAAAGCTGCAATCCAAACTGTAGCTTGCTACAGATCCCCCACCATGCCCCAGGATTCCCACTTCTCTTTTCTTGATGTACTGGAAAATATTAGGGTTCAACCAAACACCCTAATAATGGGCGACTTCTCCTACCCCACCATTAACTGGGAAAACTACTCGTGTGCCAACTCCTGAGCTCAATGCTTTCTGGAATTCATAAACTCCAATGCCCTGGATCAACTTATCCACACCCCCACCAGGGGCAACAATATCCTAGACCTAGTCATTACCAACATGAGTGACCGGTGTTCCACACCTGAAGTCAACTCCTCGTTGGTCCGATCTGACCATAAGCTAATCACCCTTGATATCCACATTCTGCCCCCACCCCCCATTAAGGAAACCACAGTAAAAAATTTCTCCAAAGCCAACTTCATTCTTCTTAAGACAGAAGTGGTGAACTTCATGACACCCATGAAGATGGACAATACAGTTACAACTGCTTAATCCTACACAAATGCACTCTATAAGCACTTACACGAGTGCATGGATCATGGTATCCCAAACAGAACCAAGACACTATCCTCCAAAAAAAAGGAAGCCAATCTGGTGGTCCACTGCCATAAACTAACTGTTCAACAGATGGAAGAAACTGTTGCAAAAGAGAGTAAAATCCCATGAGTGGAGGAGCTCCCTGGTCAGCCTCAGTAAGAAGCTGAGATTCCTTATAAGATCCTCCAAAGCTAGCTATGAAAAGAAAATCGCCACTAATTCCAAGGACAACCACAAAGCATTCTATAGATATGTCAAGAATCTCGATGGCAACACCCAGATCTGCTCTGAGTTACAGCACAAAGGCAAGAAAATTACAGAACCAACTGATATTGCCAACATCCTGACAGATAGGTTCAGTGCTAACTTTACCCCCCTCTCACCCCCTAAAGGGCCCATATCTATACAGGAAGAATGCAGTGTCCCTGTAATCACAACTATGCAGGTAAAAGCTGCACTCTCTAATGCCAAAAACACAGCATCCATGGGACCGGACAACATCCCAGGCTGCGTTTTACACGAACTTCAGAATGAACTGGCTCCCCACTTAAGCACCATGTTCAATAATAGCCTCGCATCAGGCTTTGTGCCCACTGAATGGCACACAGCAACAGTTATCCCACTCCACAAAGGGGGAGCCACCACTGATCTCGGGAACTATCGACCTATTAGCCTGATGAGCCTGGTCTGCAAGGCCATGGAACGTGTCATCATGGAACTCATAAATAAAGACATTGATAACCTCCAAACTCTGGATCCCACCCAGTTCGGGTTTGTGAAAGGCAAATCATGCCTCCTGAACCTGATGGACTTCTTTGAGGCAGTCACCAAAGCCGTAGATGAGGGTAAGGTGGTTCACACAGCCTATCTTTACCTCGCCAAGGCTTTCAACACCAACCCCCATTCTGGAATTATAGCTAAACTCACTAAACTAGGTATAAATCCCTACGTCACAAGATGGGTTGCCAACTGGCTCACTGACAGAACCCACACTGTAAAAGTTGCAGACTCCAAATCTGATCTCAAAGCAGTGACAAGTGGAGTACCACAGGGTTCCGTCCTGGGACTTCTCCTGTTTGGTATCTACTTCTCTGAAGTACAGGCTAACACAGAAGGCCTCTGGCTAATGAAGTTCACAGATGACTGCAAACTAGGAGCCATAGTCAAGTCCCCAAATGATGTGGACATCCTACAGAAGGGCCTCGCTGAGACAGATGCCTGGTGTCAGAGCCATGGCCTCAAGCTCAATGCCAAAAAGTGCAGTGTCATCCCCTTTGGTAAAAACTCTGTACCCATGAACTACCACATAGGCAGCAATCTACTTAACACTGAATGTGTGATAAGAGACCTTGGGACCCAGGTGGACAGTAGTCTCTCCTTTGATAGTCACATCGCCAAAGTAGTCAGGAAGTCCTTCTCCGTGGCACACCTCATCATAAAAGTGTTCTCATCTAGGAAAAAAGAAAAAGTCATTGTTCCTCTCTACTCAACACTCATTAGACCCATTATAGAGTACAACGCCCCTTTTGGAATGTACCTCACAAGGCATCTGCAGAAGTTGGAAATGCCACAGAAGTACCTCACAATGAGGATTACTGACCTCAAACAAATGCCCTACACTGACCGCCTCAAAAAACTCCAGCTTTACTCCGTAACATCTCGCCTACTCCAAGGTGATCTCTGCCTAACATATAAAGCTATGTCAAACCCAGAGCTGTTGGACATGCTACACCAAAAGAAATCCCAATCCCTCTGAGCTACACGCTCTAGGGACCTAAACCTTGTCACCACAATAAACAGGACATGCTGGAGGGATATATTCCTGTCCCAGAGACTTCCCATACTCTGGAACAGGCTACCCATCTATGTCAAGCAAAGTTCTTCATTAGCACTCTTCAAGAAAAATCTTGATGAGTGGATGGGAAATAAGAAATACACCCCGGGGATCACTTCTGTGTCTGCTCGATAGTGGCACAGGAAAATAACTTTCTTGGGTGGCGTAAGCCAGGGAACCTTGTTGGCTAGGCTTACTTAGGCCCTTGGGCCGATAGCCTAGTACCTACCTATGAACCTATGAACCTATGAACTTGCAAACTAGCTAATCTAAACTTGTCTGAGCACAATGGCTTTGTTTTAGCCACATTAAGTTACACCTTTCAGTTCTAAGGGTAGTTTTATAGATAAAATTACTATCTATGTGCTTGCATCTGTACAGGGCACTGATAATATCTTAATGTAAAAACACCAAAAAAAGACTACTTGAGAGTGTACTGCTGTGATAAAACAACTTAAACTATGTGGACAAGGCAATTTCGAGTATTAGGGACCTTTAAAATTATTTAATTGCAGAATCAACAAATAAAGTAAAAATAAAGCCATAAGACTCTAAAACAGTAAAATAAACTGCAAAATGATAAAATAAATTTGTTATTTGACAAGGATGGAGCAAGTTAACTGAAGTGCAAAACGATGAAATAAACCTAGTTCATCTCAGTCCCCCTCCCATGTTTTCATATGCATTGCAGCGTACCTTTCCACTGTATATCTTCTAAATTTCTCAACTCTCTACGCTACCTGTCTCTGCCTGTCCTTCCTCCTTTGTTGTGCATTTAACCCTCCAAACAAAATTATAAATATTCTTTGCACTACTTGTATGACTTTATCCCTGGTATGGTTAGCACACGCCTCATAAAATAAAGCATTTAAGGCGAGATCATCTTTCTAGTTAAGCCTATCCGAATCTCCACTTCTACTATCTAGCTGTCTTAGCATTCATCTTCCAGTTTTCCTGGTTAAGTTCAAAAACTCATGATGTACTTTATCTTAAAATACTTTACCCCCATTGTCCCACATTTCCTGATCTTGCCAGAGGCACTGTGACCATTTTCTTTGATGGTATTTTAACCCTGATTCCTCCCTGAAGTATACTGAAATATACATTAATTCCCTTCTCAAAACCAACACCCAACTTCTCCCCAGCCGAAGTACTAATCTCTATATTAAAACTTAACAGCCATAAAAACATTTGCATAATTGCTCTGTATATTCCTCCAGGAAACAACATACCAGTATTAGAAAACATACTTGCCTGGACTTCACAAAACATAGATAAAACCATCATCTTAGGTGATGTAAGCATCGATTGGCTAGATATTGCCCACAACAATCCCTCAAAAAACATAAACCTTTACAACTTCTCCCAACTAATTGAAGACATCACCAGACCCCACAAAAATAACATTTGGGGCTCTGCAATAGACTGGATATTAGTGTCCCACCCTAACAATATCATCACTGCAGGCATACTACCTAATACCATTAGTGACCACCACCCAGCATATATTCTACGTAAAACCACCCCAACCCCAGGGCAACACCAATACAAATCAACCAGAAATTTGTCTAAGTTCCAACCATCTGTATTTAATGAAACATTAGCTAAGGTAAATTGGGAACCCCTCAAATCCCTGCCACTTAACTAGGCTGTTGAGTTCCTTAACTCAGCATTCCTAGACATCCTAAATAGGCAAGCACCCACCTGCCAAAAATGAATAAAACATAACCATTCAAGCTGGCTTTCAAAATCAACCAAAGAAGTCATGTCCACAAGGGATAAAATCTGGAAATCATGGCAGAAAAACAAAGACCCTACAACTCTAATACAATACAAACAACTCCGTAACCAGGCAAAATATCTAATAACCAATGATAAAAAAGCCCACTGCGTCCACCTACAAAGCCAACATAAAAATAATCCAAAAATTCTGGTCCACCATCAACCATCTATTACATCCAGGTACTCAAATCAACCCATCCCCTGACCCACACAAAACCTCTACCGAATTTGCCACCCTCTTCAATTCCTACTTCACTGACACCATAGCTAACCTAACCACCACCTTTCCTATGGTTAACACTGCCACCACCAAGACAGCTAATGACCATACCATCCCAGAAAACAATCCTACACACAACTCTAACCCAAAATTCTCCCCCATACCCACTGGCACAATAAAAAAACCCTGTACTCTAGTCCCTGACAATCTACCCCCACACTTCCTGCAGCTAGCTGCAAACTCTATAGCTTATCCCATTAGCATACTCATTAACAAATCAATTAAAGAGTCCCTTGTCCCAGACATCTGGAAAAAAGCATTCATTCTCCCCTTACACAAAGGCAGCATCAACACAGACACCACAAACCTTCAACCCATAGCTATTCTCTCACCCCTCTCTAAAATACTGGAAAAATGCATCCATGCCCAACTCCTCGACCACCTGCTTGAAAATCAAATTCTGTCACCCTCTGAGCATGGTTTCAGACCAGGGCACAGCACCACTACAGCCCTCCTCTCCTTCCTTGATAAAGTTAACCGGGCACGGGATTCTGGTAAAATAATCGCTTCTCTTTTCCTCAACCTCTCCAAGGCTTTTGATATCATTTCCCACACTATACTCCTCTCTAAACTATCTACCCTCCACATTTCCCCACCTACCCTGCAATGGTTCAATAGCTATCTCTCCAATAGGCAGCAATCCACCAAATGGCAACAGTCTTACTCTCCCTTTCTCAATACTTCCACAGGGGTACCCGAAGGCTCCATACTTGGTCCTGTCTTATTTAGCATCTTTATTAACAACTTTCACACCACTCTCCCACAATGCTCAGTAATCCAGTATTCTGATGACTCTCCAATAATATGCACTACAAATTCCAGCTCTGAACTCCAGCAGATCACCCAGAATGCCCTCACCTCTACTGAATCTTGGATGCCTAACAATCATCTTTCTCTAAATCCAAAAAAACTAAGCTAGTCATTTTTACCTCTAAGAAAACCACTCCCCTAGATAAAAAACTCTTCAGTATACAAGCCCAAGACAATACCACTATAGAAGTTGTCCCACACATTAAATTAATAGGCATTATTATAGATGAAAACCTAAACTTTGACCTACACATAAACAGTAACATCAAAAAACACACCAAAAGCTTGGTATGCTGTATAGGCACCAACACTTTCTTAGTCTCTCTACTAGACAAACCCTTACAACTACATTTTTATTACCCTCTCTCCTTTATGGTGCCCCTCTCCTCACTAATATCCCAAATTCTACAAAATCCAAACTTGATATGTGTTACAACAGAAGAGCTAAATTTGCCACCAAGGCCAAGTTCTCATCCCACCACTGTAACTCACTGAAACAATTAGGCTGGTTGGAACTCCCCCACCATATCTCATTCACCCAGCTAACTACACCACACAAAATAATCTACAGACCCACAGACTGTCCTGCTCTCTCAACTCTACTTGCCAAATACCAACCCAGCAGGCAATTAAGATCTGAAAATCATCTACTTCTAAAAGTGGAAAAGCTCACCTTACTGGCTGGTCAACTGTTCTACTCCTTCACCATCGCCAAACTATGGAACTCACTTCCTCCTTCTATAAGAAACACGGGCAGCACCACCACCTTCAAACAAATACTGAAAAATCATCTCAACTCTTCCTGGCTATGTACCTGCTCTATAACCTAACCTCTTCCTTCTCCTTATATTATAACTAAATTCCTATGCTTTTTACTACTAGTGACTGATGATACTTTCTCCATATTTATTATTTTTTTTCTTTCATCACTTGTTATTACTGGTACAATAATACTGATTAATTTATCTCCGTTTTTACCACTCTGAATTCATCTGACAACCAACTAAATTTATGCTTTTATGTATATATTTTGTATATGTTGCTGTAATCAAACCAACTAAATTCCTGACTTATGTATATATTCTATATACATTACTGTAACCACTATGTGTAACACTGTTTATACTTCTGTACCAATTAATGTTTAATTTTTTTCCTGCATCTCTGTTCTTGTCGGAGATTTTCTCCCCGGGCCTTTTTTAGGCCCAGTGGACTTTCCCGGTGAACAAATGCAATAAATAAATAAATAATTCAAATCCACAGTCAGCATCACCCCACATTCACTAACAATGCATGTAGTCATCAGGCAGCTGCTGGAATCGCTCCTATTATAATGTACCACTGATAACATCTATCTTTGTTAATGAAAGGATTCAAACTGAGGATGCAGAAGTAGTTCCCCAGATAAACATCCAGAATATCTGGTTATGAAATAATGCGAAAACAAGGCCATTTTGTATTCGTCTTGAGCACGAGGGTCAGTTTGTATGAAGTCTAAATCTCAAATGTCTGTCATTATTTTCTAATTTCAGTCCTCAATGATTTGCCAGTGACTTGCCAGAAAACCACAATTTTATGAGAAACAGACCAAAATATAAGATAAATATTTGGAATTCTGCGAAAATCTGTACAGTTGAGAGGTAGTTTGGACTTTTTACAGGTTTGGTCTGGAAGATTAAAACAGAAACTACAATAAAGTACAGTATACAAAATTAGTATTATAGCATATAATGTGACAAGAAAGTAACAGAGAAACACTAAGCATATAATTTGTTTGTGTCTTTCGGCTTTTCCCGGTTACGGGTCGCCACAGCGGAACTCCGGTCCGCTAATGATTGGCAGTAGATTTTTACATGCTGGCTTGCCGGGCCTAACACACAACCTTCAACGAAGGAACGCCCATTCACGCATGTCACCACACAGAAGATGCTCTAACTGAGAATCAAACAGGCAACGTCTAACTGTGAGGCGACAATGCTAACGCAGCACCACCACTGCAGTCTAGAAACACTAAACAAACACTAAACATATAATATATACATAAAATACAAATTCAGTCTGAAACAATAAACATAGGGAAGGAGATGAGAAATTATCATTAGAGGAGTAATTATATAAACAGATACAGAGATACCATGACCAATAGAGAGAGTAAATAATGGGAAAGAAATTAGTTGTGCTTATGTGCAACATGTATATGTATGCGTAAGTTCTGTGTTTTTGTTTAAAGTTGATGAATGTATGCAAACACTAGTGTACTTGTGCAACTAAGGTAACTGAATTGTGAGAGTGGTAAAATTAAATAATTGCATCGATTGTGACAGGTGCAAGAGGTGTCCTTGAAGAGAAAGTGTTTCAGTTCTTTTTTGAATACTTAAAAGGAGGAACATTATTTAAGAAAAGCAGGAAGAGATTATGAGAGGTTCTACACTGGAAAAGCTGTGGTCTGAGCAGTGCAACCTTAATTGGGGTTTTATGTCGAGGGAAAAAGATATAAGGTTGTACTCTTCAGATACATGGAAATAAATGGTTGACAAAGGGAAGGACTGAAGGTTGTTATGTTTGAAAATTAGGAAGGCTAGCAAACTTTATCCTATAAGAGATGGGCAGTCAGTGAGCTTTGGCTAGAACTTGAGAGTGTAATACATTTTCAGATGTTGTTGGCAGAATTTGTAAGGAGAGGTTTTTCTTGGAGGATGATGATGCCACCCAGGGTAGCCCATATTTTCACTTTGAAAGAAATACCCCTTTACCCATTGCTATCCATCCTTCAGGGGAAATAAAGTGAAAAATGTTAGTTGCCCAGAATGGATGTGAGTTAATTTTTATATTGGTTACTTGTACATGACATTGAAAGTTAATATGTTGACATAACCAGTTTCTTAGGAAGTGGAACTGTTTGGTGGTATCAACGGAGGTTAGGTTATTGAGAAAAATATACCAGGTGCAGGGGATCTTTGCAAGCTTGGGTTTGGTTCTGAATGTCATACGTCTGTTTGTTGTTATGAGTAATTTTTTTGTCTTAGCCAGCTGGAAAGTTTGAACATGTCTTCTTATAGTCGATTTTTTATTACAGAGTGGGTAAAACAAGATTTATAGATCACTGTATCTTCAGCATAAAAGATTATATGTACATAAGTAAGGTCAGCTGGAAGAATGCTGATGAAAAGGGAAAAATCAAGGGTGAAAGGAATTTGCCTTGGAGTATATCTGAATATAGTGTGGAAGAGTTTGATAGGGAGCTAACAATTTTGACTTTGAAGTATCTGTTAGATAGGAAACTTTTAAAATTGGAGAGCTTAGTTACTAGTGCCTGCATTAGAAAGTGAGTTAAGTAGGAGGGACTGGTCAACAAGATTGAATGGTTTTATAAGATCAGTGAAGTCAGGTCCCGTTAGTTTCTTTTGTGAAGATTTAGGAGGTTGTCATCCAATAATGTGCATGCAATTGTGTGGGTATTTTAGTCAGTCCAGATGTCATGCAGTCTGGGCAAGTATGTTTGGAGGTAGTACATAACTGGGTGTAAATTAGTTTTACAAATACTTTACCAAGGTTGGGTACAATTCAGATGGGGCCAAAACCTGAGGTGGATGAGGTTTTGTGGGTGAGGCTGTTATTGTGTAGTATTTTGAGTGGTTCCACAACAAAGTCTCTGCAACAGGAAATATGCCATGGGTGATTCCTAACAGATTCAGCTGTATCATAAGAGAGGATGTTAAGAAGAGTTTTGATTTCTTTCCTTGAGAAGGTTTTGAATTATAAAAGGGGTGTGAGGAGAGGTTCTGGTACTGGGGATGAGTGGCTGTTGGAGTGTGAGGGGAGTAGGTGACAGATAGGAGAATACTTTGAGAAAATTATTAGCAGAAAGCAGTCCAGAGGTAAATGCAGTTCTTAGAAGACCACCATAATAAATGCAAACTGCAGAATTAACAGAATATGTAAGATCGGGAAAAAATGCTCAGAAAGCCAGGCAGACCCTCAGGCAATTAAAAGGACTAAAACACATTAAATAAATCAATACATTTTTGGATTACTATTATTACTATACTAAGAAAGTGTCTAGGCTTTGTTACTGATGAAACAAAACATTATTAGACTACAGAAATCTTTGAGTAATTTAATCTCTGAAAGAAGTACATGAACAAGTAATTACTTGTCTGTTAGAAATGTTTCATTTGTATATGTGTCAGGCAAAGGGTGATGTAGTATATGTCTGTATATCTTTAAGAATCAGAGGCCTTTATTCTCTGTCAGTATTCCATATGTACAGCATGTGGGCTGGTGGCCTAACATACCTTGCAGAATGAATGTAAAGTCTTACTGTACCTTTCAATGCCAGATATTACACTAGCTACCTTCCCCCTTTTGAATGACTTTATTATTTTCTCTGTAACTTTTAACATTTTAGTGCTTCCCAGTGTTAGATATGATCATTCATATTCCCTTACTGTGGTATGGGAGCTGCAATGTTTCCCTTGTAGTTGCTTGTCATTTTTTCTTATCCTGCCTCTCTTCTTCCCTCAAGTTCTCCTTCTCAAATCTGTGTTTTTCATATCTCTGTTTTCTTAACTGTTCTATAGTTATCAAAAAGTTATTATTTCACCCTTAATCACTTGTATGTTAGTGTACTTTCACCTGTGTGTTGTTTGATAACATGTACTTTACATACGTTAATTCTGTGTCTAGTAGCAACTTGATAATGGTATAGTTTACTGGAGTATGCCCCTAGTTTACTGCAATGATTCAAATCTCACTTTTTCAGTTATTTACCCATGTACTTTATTCAGTGTGTATTTGCTATGCTCTGCCCTGTGGGTTACCATTTAATGAAATAAACATATATATATATATATATATATATATATATATATATATATATATATATATATATATGAGTTCACTGCGAAAGACCGAAAACCCACAAGACCGACACCCGTAATCCCGAGAGAAAATACTGAAAGACGAGAAGACTGACAGACCACAAGCGCGAAATTCAAAATCGTGAACGATCAACACACAAACAGTACACACATACACGCAGTGTCCCCCTAAACCCAAACAAATAATCCTACACTGTGCCGCCACACCCCCCTACTTTAATATTCAAACTTCGAGATCGCACAAACACACACACAAGGCAAACTCACACCCACACATTACAGTCCCTCACACACACACACACACCACAGTCACAACACACACTAACACACATTAAAGCCCTTCACAAACACACTTACACACAGATACTTTCCTGAACCGCAACACCAGAAGCACTAACTCAATATCCCTTAACATCGGGATTTTGAATTTCACGCTTCTGGTCTTTCGGTAATGTGGGGTATCGGGCTTCTGGTCTCGGTAATTTGGATGTCGGGATTCTGAGCATTCAGTATTTCATAGGGAACCCATATATATATATATATATATATATATATATATATATATATATATATATATATATATATCTACTTTCAATTATCAAATTACCAATATCATGAACTGCAAAATATTGAGACTGGAATTTCGAAACTTCATTTAACTGAAAGTTGACATTGTGCAGTAGAGCTTTAAGATTTACTGGTTTGTAGGAACAAAGTATGGCTGCTGTTAGGTGATTAGGTAGCGATCCGTTAGGTAGGTAAGTAATATATTTTTGTTTTGTATGGAAGTGTGAGTGAAATGTTGTAGATAGCGGTGTTTTTTGTGTTAATGACTGGTGAATTGGTACATAGGGTCGTTGTTCGTATTTGTTTATGAGATTGTTTTTAAAATAAGATCTTTTGCTGTACAACGTGGAACAGTATATTTACCGTTTTCTTCTGTGTAGTGCGATCTCGGAATTGATATATATTAAATTAGCAGGTGGTATGGGGGATACAGGGGGGCTTGCCCCCCTGCTTAATCAGTGAGAATAAGATATGAGTTTGTTGTTAGTGTTTTTTTGTGTTTTGCAGTTGTGAAGGGTAGGCAGGTTAGTTTTACGTTGTGTTTTTCGATACTGTGAGTTATGGTATTTTGCAGCTTCAGTTTAATGAAGTTTCGGAATTCCGGTCTCAATATTTTACAGTTCATGATATTGATAATTCGATAATTCAAAGCAGATCCATACAAACAGACACACACACACACACACACACACACACACACACACACACACACACACACACACACACACACACACACTTATACATCCCCCCCACACACACTTAAAGAAATATCACACTTATTCAGAGCTGTGTGTGGTATGTGATGTGCACCTATATTTTATATATATAAACATTATTTCTCTTTCACTCCCCATACAGTATGTATACATTATATATCTATATCTATCTATCTATCTATATATATATATATATATATATATATATATATATATGTGTGTGTGTGTGTACACACACACACACACACACACACACACACACACACACACACACACACACACACACACTAGCAGTGCAGGCTAAACTCATTATGTTTTTATTATACAGCATGGAGAAATGAAACAGAAAGTTGGCACTATCCTTTTCTGATGTTTACCACTACCTGCCATAACCAGCTTTGCAGTTGGGTCCTCTCAGTACAGGAAAGATAGCATTATTGTTATTTCTTATTGTGAGTGTGCTGACACAGAGAGGTGAGAACCAGAGAAAAGAATGCTATACTGTTGTTGGGGAAAGGATTTTATCATTAGCCGATAGGGATTTCAGCTTACAATCTGTGGTTGCAGTGATGGTATGTTCCATGTATTTGACCTCTGTGCATGTACTCTATCAGTCATCTAGTTGTTAACCATTGACATTGTTACTGAAGCCAAATCCATCTTCTTGAGGAAGTAAAGTTGGCGTTGGTCACTTGATCTACTCTTCCATAAAAAAAATAAAAATACTTGGAGTGTCTAAGCCTGCCTGGTAATCAAACCCAAGTCACCTTGATTACAGTACTCATTCCATTATACTATGGCGACAGCTCATAAGGTGGCTGTATCTTAATTGGTACATTAGGCATAATGATGCGAAATTATTTTGTTAGGATCTCTCTATAGTTGGATAGCCTGGGGCAAATCTGTTCTCAGACCAAGTTCAAAAGCATGTTTCCTACTCTAGTCCAAAATATACCACATGCAGGCAAAGGTCGAACTTTCACAAATAAAATCAATGAAAAAAGAATCAAGATGACCACCATGGTGGAAAACATCTACTTTAACCCAATAAATAAATAAAAACATGCAATGGAGGCATAAAAGAAAAGATTTGCACTTTCACACCGTAAGTGCTTCTTCAGATGTACTCCATCAAAAAAATCAACCTAATTTAAAGAAACTACCAACCAATAGGATAGTCAAATGAATTAACTCTGATATGATAGCCTGCAAGCTTTTAAAGCTTTTGTCCATCACTAGATCGGCTTAGCTATTGGCGCATGATGTGCCCATAGCTATACCTACCTTTTGCAAGTAAAGTACAGAATTAAAAATAAAAACTTTATTAGTGAGGATAAGATCCAATAAAGTACAAATAAGGTCAATCTGTCAGTTGTCAATTGTCATTGTCACTGGTGGGCCTTAAAAAGTTCCTGACGGACTCAATACCTAAATGAGGAATTTGGTTTATTAGGGTAACTGTAAGGCTTGTAATGGTTATTATAAAGGAAAAACCAACAGGCTTTTGAAAGAACGTATTTTGCAGCATATGAGCGACTTTAGAAATGGGAAGATTTCTAATGCCTTGTATAAACATATTTTTAATAATCCAGGGCATTCTTTTACCTTGGTGTTGGAAATAGTAGAAGAAAGTTTGATAGGTGGGGACATTGTGAACCATACCGAAGTGCCAGAAATGAAATGGATTGCCAAATTACAGGCTGATAAAAACCCCAGCCTAAATGGGATTGTACCTTTAAAGCCTGCTTTAAAAGTTTGCAAGCCTTCATATCAGAGTTAATTGATTTGACTATACTGTTGGTTGGTAGTTTCTTTAAATTAGGTTCATTTTTTTGATGGAGTAGATCTGGAGAAGCACTAAACGTGTGAAAGTGCTAATTTTTTCTTTTATGCTTCTGTTGTATGTTTTTATTTACTTGTTGGATTAAATATCTTCTTTTCTGCTCACCATCAGGGATTTTTTCTGAATATAGTCATGTGGTGTGAATATATATCTTCTGATTATAGACACAGTTAAGTGCAGTCACTACTAATGTGTCACTGCTGCTTATTTGTGCTGGACTTGTATTCATTAAGATCACGTTTTCCTGTTTTCCTTATGTGAGAAGAAAAATTGTTAATGTTATAAAACCAAACACTTATGCTGGACCATGGTGTAAAAACATTTTTTTCTTGAGTGCTTTCATCTTCACTAAACACAAGACTTCACCAGAATAACCAAATACCATAAAACCACCTCTTATATACAAAAATTCAAGTCACATTTCTTGTTTATTAACCAAGCAAATTAAAACATAAACCATCTTCATAATTTGTTCCTTCCTTAACTTTAAACACATTTTTTACTAAAGTGGTCATTCACCCAAGGTGATTGCCCTGCATTTAACTTGGGTTGCTATTCATACTTCTTTTTCTCAAGTAATGCTTTGTAATCACCTCTTCTACCATTTGGTGTTAAAACATCAATAACAAAAAATAAGACTATATTTTACATTTGATCTTGCACATCCTAGTATGTTTACACAGAGCAGTTTTCAATTCTCCACTTTTTTATTGCATAAATGTGTTCCTTGTATGCTTTGACCATTTTCTAGAAGTTTTGCTTACAAAGAAACTGCCACAACTTTGTCATGTAGCAATATGTACCTCAAGTGTAGTACTGCATTCAGATCTGCACCAGAAGCCTTATTTATAGGTTGAAACACATTGTGAAAACCCACTGAACCATTCACCTGTTTTGAGGTTAACAGATGGCAAGTGCTTTGGGCATCTCCCCATTATATACTTTTAAGATGCATTGTCGTTTGTGTGCGATTTACTTGTAAATCCTGCTAATCTGTAAGTGCGGTGTTTTATTCATTTAGAAAAGTTTTTGTTGCTTTGCTTGTGATAAAAGAAAGAAATGCTAGTCCTTTGGGTGTCTGTTTGCTACAAGTCTTATACAATTTTAAGATCCATTACCATCTTTGTGCTACTGATTATTGGTGCCCGAGTTTTAAGTGTTTTAAACAGCTTCTGCTCTTTCTGCTAAAAGAGAATGAATATTGCTGGGCATCTCCTTGCTACTGACCCTAACACAGATGGTTTCTTGTTTGAATATTGACTTTCAAAATGTAGTTGTATACTGGCCTACATAATATGCTATAGTGCACTGTTTGTCTGGGCTGTTCTGAGCTGCGCATAGCTGCTGCAGTTGCAAAAACATTTTTGGCTTGCTTTTACTTGGTTCTTGGTTTGACATTCTACCAGTTTCAATGAGTTATGTTATGTGCAGTAGCAGGGCTCTGTATACTCCTTGGTCATAAGCAGTTTTTAAATTGATATAGCCCTCCTTGGTCCCTTACCTCTAGATTTATTTTGGTCTCCACCTAATTTTTGAGTCATTGCATACATTTGCGCAGGTAGCACTTCTGAAGTAGTGCTGCGTTAGGTTGTACACTCCTGCCATTGCTGCTTATAATAGCTCCGCCTTTTGCTGCTTTACAAAGCTGCACCACTTGACTGCTAACCCTGCTACACAATAGCTAGTCAGCACCTGCTCTTCTCGCACTAATTCAGGTCATTTGAAATCTAGCCCTCATCTTCCCCTGCTTAGAACAGCAGTCTGTACTATATGCAAACAGCTGTGACATCTGTGTCTGTAACTCTGTGCAGCTCAGTTGTTAGCCTTGGGGGCACTTCTGCCTATAACCTGAATTGTGACTGCCATATAATACTTGCTATCTTTTGTGCCATTGGTGCTTTTAAGTTGTGTTGTCTCTTGTGATATTGTAGTAAAAGCATTTTCATTTTGTCTTCCACATTGTACCAAACTACCATTGCTATATTTTTGTAGCTGTCAGATAAGCATGTACCATAGCTAGCATACTACACAGAACCTACTGTATTTATCACCCCATCTGAATTCCAGACACCATGGTACCAGAGTTCATCTGTACCCTTTCTATTGCCAGATTACTTGCATTAGGCACTTTGAGGCAGTAAAGGAACTAATACTCATGAATGACCATTCATTATTACCTCTTATTGTTGCCACAGAATCCATATGTAAGAGGTATAGATACATAAATTTGGAGGCAAACCTTAAACCTATCTCATGTATCAAGGTCATCACTGCTCAAAATGCACCTACACCAGCACATAACAACCCTAACACTAAACCTACACATGCTGAGGTACCAAAATAAAAGCCTCGAAAGCCTCTTAGCCCTACTAAGCAATGTAGCAATGTCCCTTGACCTCAATAGTACAATCAAACCTCCCCCACAAACACATTGCTATTTCCACCAAAGCAGTATGAAAAAGCCCCTAAAGCAACCACAGCATACTGTAACACATGAAAACATTCTTGTCACAGGTGACTCAATAGTTAGACATACATAAAGAAAAATCTGGGATATCTCTCAAAGTCTCAGAAAGCCCAGTATGGAACCTATACTGGGTCAAAAACAAACCAAGCAGAAACTTTGTAGTGTGCAGGGTGTGATGTTTACTTCCTGAATTATGTTAAGCACCTAGTTCACTAAAAAAATTTAACTTTAAAATATGTACTACAAAATAATAAAACAGCAGGTAGTCTACAGTTGAGTTAAAAATGGAATATCTTTTATTGGTTTGTGTGTTTCAATAAAGGATATTCCATTTTTAACTCAACAAAGTTGCCCTAGCAGTTTCAAACCAGGCCTGTAGTAACATGGTACTGCTCAATGTTAGAAGCCTAATCAAAACATTGCCCAGTCTTGAGACCTTTCTAACCCTTGAAAACATATATGTGTTTATAATTACATACATATGGTTTTAATGTCCCTTTTCTATCTGGTTTTAATGCCTACAGCCCACTTGGGTGTCTGTGTGTGTCTCTGGTGGGGGAGTGTCTATTTTTGTTTGATATTCCATTACTACATATCTAAGCCAGAAGAATAATAACCTAGAACTCCTTCATACACATGTAACTGCTAGAAAATCCATCATCCATATCATGGCGAGTTGCAAAACCCCCTCCATGATATATATATATATATATATATATATATATATATATATATATATATATATATCTATATAAATAAAAATGTAAACATTCGTTTGTTCAAAATCTTAAATCTCCGAAAGTTCTTCACTGATTGCTTTGAAATTTTCACACAATGTTGCATTCAAATACACGCGTGTTTTTATATACCTACTATTATATAGATGTCACACGTTGCATTCGAATATGCGCGTGTTTTTATATACCTACTATGGATTCTTTATATTTGTATACAAATATGCAATTTTATATGTTTTTGTTATAACTTTCTTTCTTCTTTTTCAGTGCAATTGATCTGCTTTAGTTCATCCAAATAATGCCTCGCAGAAGATCAAGCTTAGGTCGTCGTACTCGCAGAAAGGAAGCAGTGCGATGAGTAATTGCAAATCAAACTGAGGAAGAATGGGCATCAGCGAACGAGCAAAACAGACAAAGAATGGCTCAAATACGTACACCAGCAGACGAAATAAATGCTTGCCTGAAATACTCTACTTTGTGGCGACACGTAAAGATGTTAAAATTAACTAGAAATATGCGTGTCCAGCTGCAAAACGATTGATCAGCTGAGATATTCTCACATCAATTGCTGGAAATTGGGAACGGAAAGGCGCCGGTTGATCTGACCTCAGGACGAATTTCCCAATATTCAAACCAATTAAAAGAATCACGATTGGCTGACTGAATGAGCTATTCTTGCGGCCAAGAACAAAGACGTCTACGAACTTAACAATATTATTCAGTCTAACATTCAAAGCGAGGCAGTCACATACAAGTCCGTCGACACTGTTGTGGAAGCAGATGAAGCGGTTAATTATCCAACAGAATTTTTGAATTCACTCGATCTGCCAGGGATGCCATTGCACGTATTTCAATTGAAAATCGGCGTGCCAATTATCATGTTGCAAAATATCAACCAGCCAAACCTTTGCAACGGCATGTGGCTTGCAGTAAAAAAAATTAATGAGCAATGTCATAGAAGCAACAATCTTGACACGACCTTTCAAAGGTGAAGATGTCCTCATTCCTCGCATTCCTATAATTCCAATGGATATGCCGTTTCAATTTAAGAGATTGCAATTCCCAATTCGATTGGCATTTGCAATCACCATCAACAAAGCTCAGGGCCAATCTTTAGAATTGTGCAGTTTAGATCTACACACTGATTGCTTCTCACATGGACAATTATATGTTGCGTGTTCTAGAGTCGGCAAATCAGACAATCTCTATATCTGCACAGACAATGGAACAACAAAAAATATTGTATACCCACAAGCATTGTGAAATTAAACATATTAGAAATGTGCGCTTTCTCTTTTCTTTCTCTTCCATTTAACCAGACTGAGCCACAGCAACGCGTGGCCGGGTACAGCTAGTATCGATAGATTTTTTTTTTTAATAATTAAAGTTTTCAGCCAGAGTGGAAATCTGTTTTGTTTTCCCATGTTTTAATTCACATCTCCTGAAAAATTGGGATTCACTTCTCTCTTTTACTCTGTGTCTCCACAATATTCTTAGAACTACATCCTCTTAGCAGTTAATAATTGTGGAATCTTGGTGCTGCTGGTGTGCCATTACTAACATATGTAAGCATTTTAAATTAAACACTAAAACTAAGATCTAAAAGTGTTATTCTCAATGCCAGGAGTCCAAATAAGGAGCCCAATTCCTTCCAAGCTCTTCTCATCCTGGAGAACGCACACATCTTTGCAGTTACCGAGACATGGTTTAAAGCTGTGGAGAGCACCCCAGCAGTGCAAGACTGCAAATGCCTTCTGCACATTTAGGCCAGCTACTGCATAGACAGGGACTAAAGGTAGAGGTGTCTCAATCTACATCAATAACAAGGTAACTGCAAGGCTGGTCAGACAGGAAGATGAGCTTGAGCTTCTCAACGTCCAAATTAGAATAAGCAAATTCCCACACCATTTCCGTGCTAGCTATAGGTCCCCCTGTATGTCCCAGGAAACCCGTAACTCAGACTTACTGGAGGCACTCACCATTCAACCCAATAATATATTATTAGATGACTTTAACTACCCCACTATAAAAATGGGAATCATACATGACCCCAAACCTGCAGGCCAGAGATTCCTGGACTTTATAAACACTAACATCCTGGACCAGATAGTCCACATGCAGATTAGGAAAGTAAATGTACTGACATAATCTTCAGAAACATGGAAAAATGCTGCACCCCCCTCACCCCCTCATGTAATGTATTCTCTGGTAAGGTTGAACCATAAAGTTGTCTCTGTTGAAATAAAATAAGACTCATGATCTAGGCTAGCCCCATAGCATTTAGGAACTATTCTAAGGTTAACCTCCTATTATTAAGTGACAACCTGAGAAAATATCAAGCCCCCCACATCATGACAATGCAATTGCTTAAGTGAAATTTTCACAGATACTAGATAGAATCATGTTAATAAATGCATAGAGACAGCTGTGCCTACCAGAAATAAGCTCAGAACAAACTCAGAAAAAAAATAAATAAATAAATAAATAAATAAATAAATAAATACATAAAGGCTACCCTAGTGGAATCCAAACATCAATAAGCTGTACGACATAAGGGAGAAAGTCATAGCAAACATCAGGAAATGCAATGTCCAGCAGGATAAAAACTCTCTTATCAATCTAAACTAACAACTCAGAGGGCAAATCAAGCCTACTAAAGCCAATTTTGAGGTAAAAATAACCTCCCAAGCCAAAAACAATCACAAGACTTTATTTTAGCTATGTCCATGCCCTCAAATGCTGTACAGATCAATGTGTAGAGCTAAATGAGAATGGAGCTACCTACATGGAGCTGAAAGATATAGTAAATCTACTGGCCAACAAATGCAGCTCTAGTTTTACCCACTCCCGGTCACACCTCAAGAAATGCTATTGGACATAACCCCCATGACCATCACTGGGGAACAGGTCCTAAACACACTCTTCAAGGCCAAGAACACTGCATTGATAGGCCCCAATAATATCCCAGGATGCCTCCTTAATAGCATGAAAAATGACCTGTCGAAACCACTGGAGTCACTTTTTAACCATAGCCTCCAGTCAGACTTTATGCCATAGAACTGCAATAGTCATCCCTCTGCATATGGATGGACCTTCTACAGACCCCAGAAACAACAGACCCATTAGTCTGACTAGTCTCATATGCAAAACTGTGGAAAGCATTACCATAGAAATAATTAATAATGAGATCTGATACCTCCGGAATCAGGACCCAACCCAGGGAAGATCATGTCTACTCAGTCTGGTAGACTTCTTTGTGAAGGTCACTAAGGAAATGGACAAGGACAAAACAGTGCATCCTGCCTACCTTGACCTGATCAAGGCATTTGATACAATACCCCAATCAGGCATTGTAAACAAACTCATGGAATCAGGCATAAACCCCTGTTACACACAGTCTGCATTGCTAGCTGTTCTCAGATAGGCCCAGGAAGTTACAACGGAAGAGTCTACCTCCACAAAGAAACCAGCACTAGTAGAGTCCCTCAGGGCTCAGTACTGGGTCCTGTCCTTTCTGGAATCTATTTCTCTGAAGTTAAAGGCCAATCTCAAGGGCCTGTGGCTGAACAAGTTTGCAGATGATTGCAAACTGAGAGCAGTCATAGAATCCCTCCATGACACTAATATCCCCGGTAAGGGCTAATACAGACAAATACCTGGTGTCATAGATACAGTTTAAAACTCATTGCCAAGAAATGCATAATAGTGCCTTTTGGGAATTCCGCTACCTCAGGAAAGTACCGCATTCTGTTATGGATTTGGGGATGTATGCATTGTGTAACCTGGATTTTGACCAGCATTTGTCTCAACTAGTAAAGAATCATTCTGTGTTGCTCAGCTTATTAACAGGAGTATGGCATCTTGGTTCAAGGAAGTCATTGTTCCACTGTACTCAGCCCTCATCAAATCCATCATTGAGAACAATGCCCCCCTTCAGTATATAACTGACTAGGTACATGCAACAACTGGAACATCCACAGGGGTTCCTCATAAAATGAATATAGAGCATTAACAATGCATCTATGCAGATCACCTCAAAGCCCTATCCCAATAGTCTGTCTCCTATAGACTGTTGCAGGGTGACCTATGTCTGGCATACAAGGCATCCCAGGATTCCTCTCTGCTGGACCACTTGCATATCCACAAAGCAAATATCATAAGAACTACTCGATCCAGGGACTTAAACCTTGATTGCAACATAAATGGGACATGTTGGAAGGACAGGAATGTGTCTCAGAAAATACCCCTTCTGTAGAACAGGTTTCCAATTCATGTAAAGCAGAGTTCCTCCCTGAACCTATTCAAGCATAACCTGGACTAATGGATGGGAAATCAGAAATTCACCCCCATCTGTCACCTATGTCTCCAATGGATAGAGGCAACCTGTAAATGACTATACATGTCTTAGCTTACACATAACCCTAAAATAACCTCTAAGGCACCATCCTTTTGGGATACATTTGTGATGCATGACTAGACTTAAAAATGTCCTTGTGGTCATTAGCCTGTTATATGCTTATGAACCTATAAACCTACCAAAGAGGCATCCAATGGCCTTCAAAAGCAGTGAAAAGGCACAGAGGTTTTGTGGTATATTCTTCAAAAATAAAGTGTGCAATAAGCAGCCAGGTTGTATATCAATTAAAGGTAAGGCCATAAGCAGTTAGCATGATTCATTTTGAAGCCTGGGTTTGAATCCCCCACTCTGTTTTTATATACTGTGTCACTCTTTGAAGTCACATCATCAATTTAGTCTTTGTAGGTCTTGCTTAGCTAAAGATGAAAAAAAAACAATGTTGTTCTCTTCCATTTTTGTCATTGCCCCTTACAATTTAAACATTTTTGTGGGTATAAAATATGTAGATGCAGACACATAACAATATAGTACTGAAATATAATGGGACTACTATGTTGATGTAAATGTTTAAAAGGAAAATACACAGGATAGCAAAGTAAAAGAGTAAGCACAATGTGGAGTGGGAAAAGGGTTATAGAAGGATATATTAAAAAATGATCCCCATTAATATTCCAAAATTTGCACGCTGATTGGTCAGCGTGCACGTTGTAAATCAGAGTTATAGTAATGGAAAAAGGTCCGGTCGCCCAGACTTTTTCCATTAGTAGAACTCATTTTTTACAGCTGTCTCGTTATGTTAAACAAGTTTAACATAGCGAGACAGCTTTAAAAAAAGTAACGGAGATCTTCCTATCTCCGTTGCTTTTTTTAAAAGTTCTCGCTATGTTAAACTCCTTTAACATAGCGAGACAGTTTGTAAAAAGCAACGGAGATCTTGCTTTCTCTGTTGCTTTTGCCCACAGCTCTGATGTACTGCGAAAGCATACACATGCGCAGTACATCAGAACTGCCGCAGAATACCAGACAGCTGCAGAAGGGCAGCAATTATACAATGCCATTATTTAAGAAAAGTAATTATATTTTTTCTTAAATAATGCCATTGTATAATAGCAATAACCCACTTCTGGGTGTGGGTAATGCTGGATTTACCCACGGTTGTCTTTGTTTGGCCACTTGGGCTTCACCCTCATGACCAAACCACACCAACCGTGGGTAAATCCAGCATTACCCACACTCAGGCATGGGTTATTGCTATATTACTTTATTGCTTTGTGAGTTTCTGAGAAGAAAGCAGTAGCATGTAGACATCATGAAAAGTGCAAGCTGTATGATAAATGAAACATAAAAAAACTGTTCATCTGGTATAACTGTCTAACATATTTGTCTGTTCTCACAGATGCATGTTGTACATTACAACTCGGAGAAGTACCACAATGTCAGTGCAGCACTGAACAAACCTGATGGAGTGGCTGTGCTCTCAGTTCTATTAGAGGTGAAATTTTAATTTCTATTTTAATTTATTGTTTGTTCTTATTGTTTTTTTTTTTTAGAGGGCACAGTTTGATGCTATGTGCAGTGATATATGTGATGTCAAGCAGCCACTCCCAGATAGGACATAACAAATATCTCCTGGCATACTAAGACAACATATGCAATGCTGCTAGGTTGCTCCCATGTATGTTTCCCTTCCCCTTTCCAGCTTTCTGATGGCTGCAGCAATCCCACCCCCATGGGCTAGTACCAGGGACACTTTAAGTTAGGAGCAGTTGGAGCAACACAAAATAACTGATGGTCATTGGTACAGGTAAGCAAGATGGGGGGAGATCCACCAAGAATATCAAACAAGAGATGGTAAGAGTAAAAAGTACATGTTGGTTATAATGCTACAAAATGGCACTGCAGTGTTATAGGTAACTTCCTTAATGATAGTCCTTTATAAAGCAAATTAAATTGCTAGTTTTTGATCACAAATGGACAATCCAACCTGACTTTTTTAATAAGAAATCATTGCTGACACTGTTTCTATCCTAGCACCAGTTGTGATTCACAGTTTTTCTGAAATTTCTCTTTTTTTCCATGGTTGTGTAACTGTACAGTTATTATATATGAATAAGGAGTGGCGGGGACAAGGTTCAGCACTTTCCCCACTGATGAAACACTTATTTTTCATTTCTTCATTGGGTTGAAGTTTCTTCTAGCTGTGTTTGTCTGACTGAAGCTTCAGCGATTCCTCAGTGACAGATAAATAGAAGGATCATAGTCCTGTGGACCACCTACAGTAGTACAGCACAAAGCTCTAAGGAAAAGATCTATCAATGTGTATACCACATAAACTACAAAAGGTATAAAGGCAAACACATAGATGATGAGGACAAATGAGGAGCATTTTGTGCATCTCACCACCTGTTTTTCAACCAATCAGATTTACTGAAGAGGCTACTCTCAACTGTCCAGATTTTTGCAGAATGTCAAGATTTTTGCCTTATATTTTTGGTCTGTTCCTCATAAAATTTGTGGTTTTCTTTTAAATTAGTGAGGACTGAATTCACTAAATAAAGACAGTCATTTGATTTTCAGACTTTATATCTTTCAGAAAATGTATGATAATAGAAAACATTTTATTCTAGCAGCTATCAAAATTTATGACAGCAGTATTTTAAAGTTGTCCCTATTTTTCGGGCCATCTTCTCATTATTTTTGGCTTTGCCCAGACTTCTTGTGCTAAGAGGTTGAGAGGTATGTACTTAGCAAATGATTTACTTTATCCCCACCACAACAATTACCTTTTTTCTGTCCTGTAAATTTTTATTTTGTCATCATGTGCAACTCCACAGCCTCAACAGAAAGGTTGCTGTATATATTAAGTATAAACTCTGTAAAAATTTACTTCTAACATTTCTGCTGCTTTGTTCACCCTCTGTCTTAAAACTGTATCTTGATGTTTTGTGTATATTTAGCTTCTGAAGGATGTTACCCTCTTAGGCTTTTAACGGGAAACAAGACTCTTAATAGCCATAGCAAATCCGGCCTATCGATAGATCTATTTCCTCAGTCTGATCTTGGGATATCTTGGGGAAGATATTTCTTTCTACAAGAAAGAACATATTTACCAGGTTTGACTGTTTGCAGACTTCTTATAATTATTACAGCCATAGAGGACATAAATCCATCTGGTCTGTCTCAGAAGAACTATTGGACCGTCCCCATTTCCTCAAATTGACTCAATAAATTTTTATTTTATTTAATTTGACATTTGCTTACTGGGAATGTCCAACTGGGTTGTTGCTGATTTTCAGTGGAGGGCCAGGGAGAAAAGCTCTGTACGTTAAGCAATAATGGTATGTGAGAACTATACACGATTAGATATCAATGTAATTTAACATTGTCTAAGAAATAAACAGTATAGTGTAGGAACACAGCTTTGGTATTCATTTAAAGTATTCTGGTGATAGCATTTTAAACATTGTCTAAACATTGTCATATCCTAATTAATTCAAGTCTATACAGTTTCTTACCACCTGAGCTGCCAGCTATTCAGTCAGGTCCACAATGCCAGATCTGAGTGTGTCTAAAGAAAATGTGACATGTTCAAGCTTTTTCAACCATGCTGCATTCTGACAGCATTAGCAGCTCATCTAAGTAATTTCCATTAAAGTAATATTCTGAATAATATGTTCCATACTGTCAGTGTAAATAATAGGTCTTTTAGATGTGATTCTAATGAGTACATATTTTAACAATGCCTTAGGAGCCAAGCAAACAGTGCTTTACCTTGTACTATCCTTCCAGTTTTTCCTCCATTATCGTTACCTTATCAGTTTTTTCTATCATGCTGTTAGGTACACTACATTATTTATTTTGCATTACAAAGACATGCATCTGGAACATTTCTCCCCAGGCCTCCACTGAAAATTGGCTTTGTTCTAAGTCGGACTTTCCAGGTAAACAAATGTTAAATAAATAAAAAACAGATTAGCAAAAGTCAGGATTGAACAGTGATCCTTACATATAGAACATTAAATCATTATAAACATTCCTAATCTTCATGAAGCTCCAGATGGACATTTCAGAATGAATACATACCGAAGCTGGAAGAGGAAGAAGACTCATGGTTTGCCCAGTCTGCCTGAAGTGTTACAGCTAGCACCTTGCAGCTGGATCTCCCTTCCCACCCCCACCCCCCCATTTTCAGGTTACCCTGTGCTGTTTTAAAAGATTCACTTACTTTAGTTAGAATAACTCAGTGCAGGAGTTCTTTCCAATTGTTCAGTACCTTTTGTGACGACCCACCACTGGACCAGTAATCAAGGAGCCTCAATCCTCACCACTGGCAACAGTGAGGGACGTACACTGAAAGGATGACAAGTACACACACAAGATTTCCAGATGAAACTCTCTGCATCAGGTGCAATTCCCCTTAAGAGCACACAGAGACCACAGTCTGTCCGGGCTGGTGTTTCCCTCTTTCTCCAGATCCCCAGTAAGACTCCCCACTAGCACAGCTATAGAGTTGAGATCTTCAGCTGAGTGGCCAAGCCATGACCTCCAGCACCCTCTCTGTCCAACCAGTGCTTTGTGTCCCTGCCCAAGTAGCTCACACACACACACTCTTGGAGATTTGTTTTACACACACACACACACACACACACACACACACACACACACACACACACACACACACACACACACACACACACACACACACACACACACACACACACACACACACACACACACGCACACACGCACACACACACACACACACACATGCACACGCACGCAAACACGCGCACACGCACGCACACACACGCACACACGCGCACACACACACACACACACACACACACACACACACACACACACACACACACAAACAGATACACACACACACCTGGGAAAGGCTGGCACAGTTTTACTAGCTATTCCCCATTTTGCCCAGACTATAAGTTAGTTATCACTGCCACCAGCTAACTCCTTATCAGCTACTTTAATCCCTTAACAAAGGGTGTCCAATCTTACTGTGTGATATTAATATTAATACAAATGATAGTTTGACTAAGAGCAAGGCTATTAGGAGTGGTCCACACAGTGTCACCAAATAAGTATGCAAGTACTCTGAAAACATAAATATTTCTAGACAGATCAGCCACGATGAAATGTTTAAATATATTTAATAATAAGTAATAAAAGAACAAGAAAATATTCAGTATATATTCACAGTGACATCAGAGTTCAAAACCACATGAAATATTTAGAACAACATTGCAGGAGAGTCTCAAATAAATAAAGAAAATATCTAAACTAAGCTTTACTATATTCCTGACTGTATCTAAGAGAGTTACTATACCCTAGAAACTTACTAACACAGCAAGGCAGATGTGGTGAATGGTTCTTGTAGTTGTTGTTGTCAGGTCCAAGACAGAGTACAGAATGCACTATCTCTCTCAGAGAGTTCTCAAATTAATATCTCAAATATTAATGCTGGGATAGCTTGCAGAATGACATAATTTCTTGTCGTCTGACTCTATCCCAGGTCGACCCGCCCACTGCTGGAAGTTGGCAGTATTTAGCATCTACCTGTGAAAATACATAGACCTCAGATCTTTGGCAGATGTTGGGAGTCATAAAACAATCACATTTCAAGCCTAGTAATTATTTCACCCTAGAGACAATATGGAAATCTCCCTAGTTTTAGACATTGTGTCTCCTTGCTGCATTGAAACTGAAAGATACAATCTTTTATGGTGTAGCCATAAAGTAATTTAATTTCAGTTATTTTTCTGAAGTTAACATCCTGCATTCCATTTTCCACTCAAGGGCGCCGGAACCAAAGAGCGAAGGGGAAGAGGTGCCCCCCCCCACTTTTGCATGCCAAACTCTGTCTCTGAGATCACACTACAGTGAAGGAAATGTTAAATTTATCGATCCCCACTGTAGTGCGATCTCGGATCTCCGTTCAGACAGCTGCATCAATAAATGCACAACGGGCACGGCAGCTGGCAAAAGAGTGCAATTAATATTTTTAAACAACTCTAACTGGCTGGCAACTCATTTACAAACTCCATCTCCAAGATAGGCAGGTAAAATAAAGATCTGAAACACACAGGTTACTTTTACTAGGGCATCTGTCCTCTAGTTTATGAGCCTGTGTTTTTTTTTTCTCTGAGCATTTCTCTGAAATAATGTAGCTTGGAGAAGCCATAATATTTGTAAATACCAAAACAAATGTCTAATGCATCAAAACTGTACCCATCACTTGCTTTCACACTGGATTATTTGTTTGACAGTAGTTAATATAACATGGCAGGACAAGTTATAGATTTTGAGAATCTACAAATGTTTCTTGCTAGATTGTCACCAACAAAATGGCTTACTGAACAACAGGAGAAGTTTATTTTCCCTTGTACTCCACATCTCATCTCAGAGTACCTATTGTTCTTCTTTCGGCTTTTCCTAGTTAGGGGTCACCACAATGGAACTCCGGTCCGCTAATGATTGGCAGTAGTTTTTTTACGGGTGCCGAGGTGCCAGCTCGACACCCAACCTTCAACGAAGGTACGCCCATTCTACGCATGTCTTTCGAATGCCACACGACCACAGGGAGGACATGCAGACTCCACACAGAAGGCGCTCCAGCAGAGAATCGAATGGGAGAACCTCTTGCTGTGAGGCAACAATGCTACCGCTGCACCACCGTGGCTTTCAGAGTACCTATTGTAGTTAGTTATAAATTGGGTAATTCTTGCAGGGAGTGAGATTGTGGTAACACAAGTCTTCCTGGCATAGAATAGGAACACAAGCACGTGCAATTGAAGCAATGCACAAGCTCAGAAAAATAATATAGTAATTGTTTCCATGGAATAGCCTATAGCAATGCAATTTCTAGTATTAATGTAGCAAGAGACAATTTTGTACTCGGACCTCATGCGGTAGCCTGCCCAGCACCATCAACCCATTATTTAATAAATTGATTCAGCCCTGAAAAAAGATTGCACCAATACTTAAGGAAATGGGCATGTTATTTTCAACTATTGTTATTATTTGTAAACATGAAAGGCTGTTATTTAGAGGCTCATGCCTTATACCTGAGCCTAAATGCACAGCAGCAGCAGGCTAAAGAGTTCAAATTAATATGCTTGTCTTTGTTATTTAACTTGTTTGTAGGCAGCAAGAGACAGAAAGGAAAGGAAAGGAAAGGAAAGGAGGAAACATACGTGGGGGGAGACAAAGATGTGGGTTTTGGTGATTGCAGACTGAGTCATCAAGAAGATTATTAGATTAAGAGCATTTGCAAGGGAAATGGGGAGATCAGATTATAGCAAAACTGGGTCATAGGGATCAGATTTAAAAATATGTGGGAAAAGGAGATAAAGGTGGTCACCAAGTCCATGTAGATACCAATGACAACCCAGGGGAGACGGTTTAGTTGGTAGCAAGCAGGGCTGGGGCAGGGGGTGGTAACAGAGAGATGTCAGGATAGATGTTTGGAAATACTTTCTCAGAAGTGTTTCTTAAACAACTAGTCTGAGGAAGAGTAGAGTGTTACCTGTCTCTGCTGAAACAAACAAGAGCCAGATGTTAGTACAAGCAAAACACGTCACCTCCCAAAATACAGCCAGGCAGTGACAGGTAAAGGAAGCAAACTAGTAGGCATGTAGTATTGTAGTTAGCCAATACAGGTGGTAGTTATTTCAGTTTGTTGACTGGAATAATCTGAGTTGAGTAGGCTAACCTGTTTGTTTCTTAAGTTGTTTAAATAGAATCCTTACATGATTAAAACAAAGTTAAATCGGATTAGGATCCGATAGCTCGCACTGTTCTTCTCTGCTTCTGCTGCTGGCTTCCTCCACTAACTTCCACTTGTGTGGGGGGCTGAACTTGAAATTCTGGAGACTGGGTTATACTGCACTAAGAAGGTGCATTGGTCTACCTCCCCTGCCTAACTTAATAGTTCACTCTGGTCAGGGTTCAGTGGCAGGACACAGTGTAAAAAAATGCCAGTTAAAGCTGTTGTGTTCTTTCTGTGACCTTACTGGCTTCCGCGCTTTTTATGCTTGCTGTAAATCCAGACCTCCTTCCCTCCTCAATCAGTTGAGAGTGAGTAGTGAACTGAAGTTTGTTGTTTCTTTCTTTTGTAGAAGTGTAAAAGATTAAGAGTTTGAAGTGAATTGAAGTCCATTTGATGTCAGTGCCGTGGTGCTGGTGGTATGTTAAATATATTACTGTCAAGTTATTGCAGGCAGTTGTAGCCTCTGCAGCCAGTGTTTTATCAATTTTATCTTCTGTTTTTTTCTTATTTGGTTTGGACTTTGGTAACTGGGTAGGAAAGGCATTGGGTGAGACTTTTAGGTCTAATCTAAGGCAGTGAAGAGGTTGTTGGGGAAAGGAAACTTTTTTCATTTCAGTGCTTGTGCATACATGGATAAAGTACGTAAGGGATCCTTGGGGGAAAGGATTCATTTTGATGTAATTTTATTTTTATTCTGCAGCCAGTATTTATCTATTTTATCTTCTATTTTTTTTTTTGTAAGTGGGCAGTAATGGTTTTGTGCTTGTGCATACATGGAAAAGTAATTAAGGGAACCTCAGGGAAAATAATTCATTTTGATGTCATTTTGTTTTTACTCATACAAACAGACTGCTGAAAAAGTCAATGGGGAAAATGCTTTATTTTTGTGCTTGTGCATACATGGAAAAGTAATTATGGGAATCGTGGGGGAAATGATTCATTTTGATGTCATTTGGTGCTTACTATGCATACAAACAGACTAGTCATTGGGAATGATTCATTTTGATGTTATTTGGTGCTTACTATGCATACAAACACACTGCTGAAGAAGTTGTTGGGGAAAATGCTTTATTTTTGTGTTTGTGCATACCTGGAAAAGTAATTAAGGGAACCCTGGGGGAAATGATTCTTTTGATGTAATTTAGTCGTGCTTGTGCATACGTGGACAGACTACTGAGAGGGTTGTTAGGGGAAATGTTTCATTTTGGTGCTTGTGCATACATGGACAAACCTGACTGAAGGGGTCATTGGAGAAATGTTTCATTTTATTGCTTCTACTTACACAGACAAAGTAATGAAGGGGTCGTTGGGAAAAAATGTTTAATTTTTTGTGCTTATGCATACATGGACAAAATACGCAAGGGATCCTTGGGGGAAATTATTCTTTTTGATGTAATTGTATTTATTTATTTATTTATTGACATTTGTTAACCGGGTTGGTTCTACTGGGCTTGAGGCCCATTTTCAGAGGAGACCTGAAGAGAAAAGCTCCAATTAAAAAGGCAACATACAATTAAAAGGCAGAGTACACTAATTCACTAATCACAAATTGATGAGTTTTTAAAGCAATAAATAGAAATAACAAGAATAATTTTGCATGTTGATCAATACATCAAAGAAACATACAGTGTGTGTAATAGTTGGTCGAAAGCAGGCACACTAGGTCACATGAGGCAGCCCTCAATAATATATACACAAACAAGTAAAATTTTACAAAAGAGTTTCTGTGCAGTAATTCACATTTGAGGGAGAAACAGTAAGAGACACCTTACAATAATTAGACATAACAAGAATAATTTTGTATGTTGATCAATACATCAAAGTAACACACATAGTGTGTTATAGTTAGTAGAAAGCAGGCTCAATAAGTCACAAAAGAGAGCACACAATAATGTATATACATAGACAAGCATTTTTTCAAAAAAGTTTTTGTGCAGTCATTCACATTTGAGGGAGAAACAGTAAGATACCCTAGAAGGAGTGGTGCAAGAAGTAGGGGGAAGGAGGCACCTAGAAGAGTGATAGAGGACTTATGTTGGGTCATAGCAGGGGCAGATCTTGGAGTTATGAAGATGAGTCTTTAGTTCATTTTTAAAGTGTAAGGAGTGGGTTATGGAGCGGATGTGAAGGGAAGCTTGTTCCAAGCCTGAGCAACAGAGTGTTTATAAAGTAATTTGCCTACAGTTTTTTTTTGGTTGGTAGATATCCAGTAGCTTCTGGTTAGAGGTACGGAGGGGCCGAGTTGGAGTATAGGTGGAGATCAAGGAAGAAAGAGATGGGCAGAGTGATGTTTTGTAGAGAATAGAGTGTAACATTAAAAACTGAGATAGCAGCAGTTGTTGGGGGAGTTCAAGCCATTGGAGAGAGTTTAGTGAAATACAGAGATGTGCATTGTAAGGGGAGTTAGTTATAAATTTTGCTATTTTATGGTATGTTTGTTGGCGTTTGTTCAGTGTTGTGGCCTGAATATTGGTGAGAACTGGGGTGGCATATAGGAGGGAGGGGAGGAGGAGTGTCTGTGCTAGGGTGAGTCTAGAGTTGGGGGCTAGAAATATTTTGTTCCGATGTAGTAGGCTCAGTTTTTAATGTGTTTTCTTTATACACTGAAGTATGTGGAGGTTAAATTTACGTTCATCATCAATGATGACCCCAAGGAGTTTAGTCTGGGTATCGGGTTGGATAATTGTGTTGTTAGAGGATTTGATAGAAAAGGTAGTTTTGTGCTGAGAGAGGGAATTGGGGAGGAAGAGTAGGAGTTTAGTCTTTTTTGGGTTAAGGATGAGTTGATTGTCTGATAGCCATTTTTCAGTGGATAGGAGGGCTTGTTGAGTGAGGGTATGAAGCTCGGACATACAGTTTGAGATAGAGATGAGTGGAGAGTCATCTGCATATTGAATGAGGGTAGATTCTTTGTAAGATGTGAAAAGGTCATTGGTGAAGATATTAAACAGAAGGGGACCCAGTATGGAGCCTTGAGGCACCCCAGTTAGAACAGGGAGGAAAGGAGAGGAGGAAGAGAGCCATTTAACAGATTGCTACCTACTGGATGGAGAACCAAGCTAGGGAGGTGGGAGATAGGTTGAGTTTGGCAAGCTTAGAAAGCAATAAAGGATGTGAGACAGTATAGAAAGCTTTGGAAAGGTCGAGGAAGAATCAGGATGTGAGTTTGTTGTTATCAAGAGCCTTGGCAATAGTCTGGGTGAAAGAGAGTAGAGCAGTAGTTGTGCTATGGTTGGGGTGAAAACTGTGTTGTGTGGGAGTGAGTAGGTTGTGCTGGAGGAGGTGATTTAGGAGCTGAGTATGGATGCATTTCTCTAGGATTTTGGAGAAGGGGAAAGAATGGCAATTGGACGGTAGTTAGCAGGGTCTGTGAAATTCCCACCTTTATGTAGGGAAATAATAAAGAAGGATTTCCGTAAGGTAGGCACGGTGGATTCAAGGATAGATCTGTTAATTAGTATAGATACAGGGTAAGCAATAGAATCAGCAGCAAGTTTGAGGAAGGAGGGAGGTAGGTTATCAGTGGATGGAGAGCAGGGTTTGAGCTTAAGGAGGAGAGATCTGATGTATGAAGTGGAAATGGGGTGAAAGGAAAAAGGAGTTGTGTTTGGGGGGGTTGGGAGGAGAAGGTACTGAAGTAGAGTTAGAGTTAGAGGGTAGGAGATTCTGTATGGAGTTAATGAAGTGTTGATTTAGGAGGGTAGTAGTTTCCAGAGGGGATGTGTTTGGGTAGGGGGAGGGGTTGGAGGGACTACCCAGAGACAGAATCTTGTTCAGGGTTGACCAGAATTTACAAGGGTTGGATTTATTGCTGAGTTGAGCTGAGCTATAGTAGGACCTTTTGTCATTTGTAGTTTGTTTTTTTGTTAGGTTTCTTAGGTGTCTAAATTTGAGTAGTAGGGGAAGTTGTTTTGTTTTGGTCCAGGCCTTCCAAGCACTGTCTCTTTGTTGTATAAGTGACCTAGATTCCTACTATGCATGCAAACAGACTACTGAAAAAGTTGTTGGGGAAAATGTTTTATTTTTGTGCTTGTGCATACATGGACAAAATACGCAAGGGATCCTTGGGGGAAATTATTCATTTTGATGTAATTTTGTGCTTACTATGCATACAAACAAATTACTGAAAAGTCGTTGAGGAAAAGGTTTTATTTTTGTGCTTGTGTATACAGTACATGGAAAAGTAATTAAAAGTACCTTGGGGGAAATTATTCATTTTGATGTCATTTGCTCCTTACGTGCATGCATGGACAGGCTATTGAACAGGTCATTCGGGGAAAAAATGTTTCATTTTGGTGTTTTTGCATACATATTGCTTAAGGGAACCTTGGGGAAATTATTCATTTTGATGTTATTTGCCTTTTATGCGTACATGCAGACTACTGAGGGGGTGGTCATTAGGGGAACTGTTTCATTTTGGTGGTTGTGCATACATGGGAAACTACTGAAGCAGTCTTTGGGGGGGATTTAATACCACAGTATAGTATAGTTTTCATTTATTAGTTATTTCTTTGAGTGTTTATGGTACTACTACATGGGTTTATAGATTTATGCTGAACCCTTTACTATTTGGAATCTATTTCTCAGAAGTCAAGGCAAAAGGAAAATGGCCTGTGAGAATATGGGTATAACATGGCTAGTCAGGTAAAAGTCCTATGGCCATTAGCATAGTAACCTACTATAAATCTCTGAACCCTTGATCCTATAACTTTGTTTGGATATTAATTGCAACTTGCCGATTCTTGGTTTGGGGGCTTTCTATAAGAATGCAGTGTGAGAAGAGAGTAGTGTATTATAATATGCTAGTAGTTATGCAATTTTTTTCTGTGTTGTGTACTTTTGTCTGTATTTTGTTGAACATTTCAGGGTTAATGAACTTATTCACCACAGTTGAGCAAAAAACCTTTATATAAAACAAAGCTTTCAGGTTAAACACCCTTTCTCAATGTTACATACAGGTTCATTTAAAAAGCAGTTTATATAAGAGCCTAATGCAATCACATGACTATCAGCCCAAAAATCATGTGATCAACTAACATTCCAAACAAAGCTCATTTACAAAAGTATACATATACACACATATAAATTATTGACAAACTTTATATACATTTTACATATATCTAAAAATAACAAATGATAAAATAAATTATAAAAAAATAAAAATTAAAAATTAAGTGTAACACATTATCTTAATTTTATACGCTGTATCCTAGCCAATATAGGCTTCAAGGAAACAGCGCTGTTCAGACCTGGTGAGACATCCGCTGTTAATCTAATAATCCATTCAAACTCCCTTATTTCTAAAGAATTGCCAATATCTCCACCTCTATCCGTTACCTGAACACTATCAATAACCCTAAATTTAAAACCATGATTCAACCCACATGCATTTATATGTTTATATAGGGCATTATTCTCACTAGCCCTTCTTATCTCCGATTTATGCTCTATTATACGTTCCTTCAGTTTTCTAGTCGTTTTTCCCACATAAAAGGAAGAGCAGGCAACACAGGTAGCAAGATAGACAACATTATTGGTTAAACAAGTAGCTGGTACGTGGAAAATAAAGATCTTATTCGTCGTTGGATGTACAAAAATATTATTTCCTTGTATATTATTAATATCATTAGGCATAATATCACCACAACAACTGCAATTATAACAACAAAATGTACCCTTTCTTACCATGTTATATTGATTTTGTGTATTTGCATTAAAATCCTTATAACATAGTATACTTTTTAATGTCTTCATATTTCTATATGCAAATTGTGGCTTATTCCCTAAAATTACCCTAACATCCTCCGATGCCATTAATACCATCCAATATTTATTAATAATACCTCTAACTAAACATGTCATGGTATTATAAGAGGTAACATATCTTAATTTGTCATCCCCCAATACAGTACCATCATTACTACCTTCACATTCTTCACCAAATAGAAAAGTAGGTTTATATGTAGTGTATCTATTGTTCAGTACTTCAGTCTTAATATTAGTTAAAACATCAATCCCATAGCCACTATTTATAAATTCTATACACACATCATCTATCTGATCTAGGAAAAGCAAATCATCAGTATTTAACAGTTCAGGATAAGCATTCCCATATGAGGGCATTTTTAAAACTCTAAGGCCACGAGGAACTATGCCCTTATCCAAATAAGCTGCAAAGCTGAAACGCTGCCACTGTAAACATTTGTACTCACCCACTTTCCTCTCCAGTAACTGCATCTTTCTCCCAAAATCTGCTGTATTTTCTGGGGAAGCCAGAGATGCTGCTTCAGGGTCAGCGTTTGGTGCAGATACAAGCTGTAGTAAAGGATTTCTGAATTCGTTTCATATTTGAACAGTACTACCACTTTATTGAAATTTAATATGGAGTTTTCCAATAGTGTAATAAGTTTTTTAGATGTTAATATAGGAATTCAGAGTGGTTGTATTAGCACAAGTATGCATAAAAAAGAGGTCAGTGCAGGTAGATACCTGCATGGTTCCAGCATGTGTTTAGGGGAATAGTTAAGGCACAATTAGTTAGAGTAAGTAGGTTAAATACTGATGATTTGCTTTTCCTAGATCAGATAGATGATGTGTGTAGAATTTATAGATATTGACTATGGGACTGATGTTTTAACTAATATAAAGACTGAAGTACTGAACAATAGATACACTACATATAAACCTACTTTTCTATTTTGTGAAGAACGTGAAGGTAGTAATGATGGTACTTTATTGGGGGATGGCAAATTAAGATATGTTACCTCTTATAATACCATGACATGTTTAGTTAGGGGTATTATCAATAAATATTGGATGGTATTAATGGCATCAGAGGAAATTAGGGTAATTTTAGGAAAAAAGCTGCAATCTGCATACAGAAATATGAGGACATTAAAAAGCATACTATGTTATAAGGATTTTAATGGAAATACACAAAATCAATATGGTATGGCAAGGAAGGGCACATTTTGTTGTTATAATTGT
>NC_056741.1:406178904-406231404 GCF_019279795.1 Protopterus annectens
TTTTGTCACACCTTCTCTAGTACCTTCTAATGTCCAAGCTTAAGTTTCCCCTTTCAGTTTGAAATACACAGCCTTTCTTACTTCGTTTCACGTCTGTTCAGCTCAGTTTATCTACAGTCAAGTTAATAGAATTCTACACTATGATCATAGACCCTTTTGTCTTTTATGCTCTAGTTATTTATTTATTATTTATTTATTTGCAGTTTGTTTTCTAGGATTGTCCATTGGGCTACAAAGAGCCCGTTTTCAATGGAGTCCTGGGGAGAAAAGCTCCAGAGAAATACAAATACATAGTACAGAAAGAGCACAAATCCATAATATACATTTCAATTAAATGTTAAATACATATTTCGGATAGTACAAATCCATAACACACAATTCAAATAAATGTTACATAATACAGAAATAAGAAAAAGATTTTCATTAGGAAAATTACATCAGGCTAATTCAGTAAGCAGTCATTTTTTTTTCTTTTTTTTAGGCAATTGCAATGAGGTCATTTTTTTTAGTCACTGGTCAAACTCGTCCAAAGGTATATAAAACTTTAGGACCTAGTGACAGGCATCAAATAAGTTTGGAAAGTTAGGAAGAAAATGTGGTCAGAATTAGGTTGGATGAGAGCAAGAGCATTTCCATTGCGAAGTAAGGTGCGAGTGCAGTGAGGTTTTAAACAAGGAGAGACTGTTGGTGGTGCAGATGGGAGAAGGGAGAGAGTTCCAGAGGCATGCAAGAAAGAAGGACATCAAGTGATTCCCAGCAGGATGTGTTGGTTTGCAATTTAATTAGGTTTTGGGAATTGGATCTTAGGAGTCTATCTGGTTTATGCATTTCAAAGATATTTGCTAGGGAGGGGCAGAGAGACGGGTTATGAATGAGTTTGTGTGCTTGGATGAGCTGGGTATATGTGAGGAAATTTGGTAATTCTAGCCAACTTAGTTGGTGAAGGGAATTACAGTGGTGCGAAGAGGCTCTATGACCTGCTGCAAATTTGGATATTTTGTTATAACAAGATGAGAATTTTGTTTTGAGGGAAGATTGTAGGCTGGTTAGGATAGACACACCATGTAAAAGGGATGGGATGAGGTATGTATTAGCTAATGTAATCCTGGTGGTGGGAGAAATAAAAGTGACTGTGGTGGTAAAGCATACCTAATTTTTTATGGATTTTTTTGATATTTGCTTGTAGATGCTTATCAAATTTTAGTTGATTGTCAATGATAATTCCTAGTAATTTTGTGTCAGAGACTAGTTCTAGGGGGTATTATTTTTGCTGGTAATTATGAAGGATTGTTTGTCTAGGGAAGAGTTTTTGGATGCATTGAATAACATAAGTTTTGTTTTGGTTGCATTAAGGGCTAGATGGTTGTCTAGCATCCACTGTTCAGTGGAAGGGAAGACGGCTTGTGTTAGATTGTTAAGAGTTGTGATGGAAGGGGAGGAACAGATTATAGTAGAATCATCAGCATATTGGATGAGACTGGAGTTTGGAATGGCTTGGAAGAAATCATTTATGAATATGTTGAATAGTAGGGGGCCTAGAATGGAACCTTGGAGGATGCCTGTGGATGTATTAAAGAAGGGTGAGGAAGCTTTTTTCCATTTAACTGCTTGTTGCCTGTTTGTGAGATAGCTTGAGAACCACTGGGTAGAGGAAGGGGATAGGTTAGGTTTAGAGAGTTTGGTAAGAAGGAGGTTGTGGGAAATAGTGTCAAATACCTTAGAGAGGTCAAGGAAAAGAGTGAATACTATGTGGCCGGAGTCGTGGGCTTTGTTGATTGTTTCTAGGAAGGAGAGGAGGGCAGTGGAGGTACTATGACCTGGTCTAAAGCCATGTTTTGTGGGGGTAAGAAACTGATTATTAATGAGGTAGGGTAAGAGTTGTTGGTATACACACTTTTCAAGTAGCTTAGAAATAGGGGATAGGATGGCAAAAGGGCAAAAGTTTGGGATGTCATTATTATTGCTACCTTTATGGAGAGGAATAATAAAGGCCTTCTTCCAGAGCTGGGGGACCTGGCTTTCTGAGCCAGACCGATTAATTAGTATGCTGCTAGGGAGAGCAATGGCTTCTGCGGCTACTTTTAGGAAGTAGGAGAGAATTTCATAAGGGGCATTGGAACCAGGTTTTAATTTTAGGAGAAGTTTTTTATGGTGGATATAGAGATGGGATTGATAGAGAAAGGTGGATGTTGGGGGCAAGGGATTCTAGGGGAGGAAGGGATGGATGCACGCTGAGAAGGGGTTGTAGAGGTGTTGGTGATGGATGATGTTAGCTTGCTTATGGACTCTATGAAGAAAGAGTTAAATTGGGTGGCTAAGTCCTTGTAATAGCCATCTGGGTTGGGGCAAGGGTTTTCTTTTTTTCTTGGGTTGAGGACAGATGAGATTCCTTTCCAAAATAGTTTGGGATTGGTGGTGTGGTTGGTTTGGAGAGTGGAGAAATAGGCTTTGCGCTCTGAGGTAATTTTATTTATTTATTTATTTATTTATTTATTTAAATTTGTTGACCGGGAGTGTCCGACTGGACATAGGTCCATTTTCAGTGGAGGCCCGGGGAGAAAAGCTCCACAGTTAAAATAAACAGACAGTATTTACATTGGATTACATAGTGATTAACAATTTACATAGCAATTACTTACAACATATTTACAGATGAAGAACATAGTACATCAGTAGACAACTAGAATCTTTATCTGTGAAGTGCATACCAGACATTAACAAATGTTACAAGAAGAAGAAGTTCGTGCTGTATAATAAGTACTGGCTTATGAGCATCTGAGCTTGCTATAATCAAGGTAGTTAGTGGAGTGGAAAGAAAGGTAGTGGTTGGATGGGGTGGATGATATTAGAGTGGGAGTTGCAAGGGCATAGCCAGCATGTTTTAGTTGCGCTTTTAGTAAGGTTTTGAAGTGGGTGCATGATGGTATGGAGGTAATTGTGGGTGGGAGTGAGTTCCATAATTTGGCTATGGTGCAAGAGAATAGTGCTTCACCAGCAGAGTTATTGGCTTTAGTGATCTGCAAGTGATTTTTGCTGCTGGATCTTAGTGGTCTGGTGGTGCAATAGGGTTGGAGTAGATTCTGGAGGGATGGGACATTTAGTGGATGGTTTACTAATTTGTGGGCGAGTGAGAGTTGATACCACTGAAGGAGGTGAGGGAGTTCAAGCCAGCCCAGTTCAGCAAGTGAGAGACAGTGGTGACTACGGTAGGATGCCCCTGTGGCGAATTTGGCGATTTTGTTGTAGCAGGTCTCTAGCTTGTTTAGATCACATTGCCTTAGGTTGGTATATGTTGGAGAGGCTAAAGTAGGGTGGAGATAAGGTGGGAATTTGCTATTGAAATCTTTGCTGCTTTGGTGAGAAATTGCTTATTTCTGTATAACGCTCCTAGTTTTTTGTGGACTTTTTTTATAGTCATGGATATGTGAATGTCAAATTTTAGTTTATTGTCTATTTCCACTCCTAGCAATTTGGTGTGTTCAGTTGGGTATATAATGGTGTTGTCTTTTGCCGTGATGTTAAAGTGAGAGTTGTTTTGAGTATGTTTGGTGGGTTGGAAGATGAGTAGTTTAGTTTTGTTTGGGTTGAGTATTAATCGGGCATTGGATAACCATGTTTCAACAGAGGAAAAGGCTTCCTGTGTGACTTTTTGCAGTTTTGGTAGGGACTGGGCTGAGCAGATATGGTCGAGTCATCTGTGTATTGTATGAGTGTGCCATGTTTGGTGGCAGAGGCTAGATTATTGGTGTAAACAGAGAAGAGTAGGAGTCCAAGGATGGATCCTTGGGGAACCCCTATGGAGACAGGTAGTTGGGGAGATATGTCATTCTGCCATACAACGGATTGTTGGCGGTCAGACAGGTAACTCTGAAACCAGTTGGTGACCGATTGTGAGAAGGATAGGTTATTGAGGACAGAGATAAGTTGTTTGTGTGGGACCATGTCAAATGCTTTAGCTAGGTCTAGGAAAGTAGCAGAAGAGAGATAGCCATTGTTTTTATGCTGAAGGATAGTGTTAGTAAAGGAGAGTAAGGCAGTGGTGGTGCTATGGTTTGGTTGGAAACCATGCTGAGTACTGGAAAGGAGGTTGTTAGTAAGGAGGTAGTCTGAGACCTGAGAGTGTATGCATCTCTCTAGTATTTTGGAGAGTGGAGAGAGAATAGCTATGGGGCGGTAATTGGTTAGTTCTGTGGAGGGTCCCCCTTTGTGGAGGGAAATTATATGTGGTACTTTCCACAGTGTGGGAACGTAACTTTCTGACAGAGATTGGTTAATCAAGATGGATACTGGGTATGCCAGAGCATCAGCTGCGATTTGTAGGTATTCACTTGGGAGGCTGTCTGCTGCTAATTTGGTGGGTTTAAGTTTAGTTAAGAGTTGTTTTTATGTTGGAGGTAGTTACAGGAGAAAAAGAGAAGGCAGTGGGGAGATTACTAGTTGAAGGTGTGGGTTGGAGGGGAGGGGGGTTGTGTTGTTTAGCTAGTGATAGTTTGGTTTGGGTGAAGTGTGTGTTGAATGAGGTAGTAATATTTTCTGAGGAGTGAGGGATGTTAGGAGGAGGGGTACTGACTTTACCTGGGTGGAGGATGGAGTTTATGGAGGACCAGAATTGTTTGGGGCTGTGTTGTGAGGAGTCTAGGGCAGACTGGTAGTATTGGGATTTGTCCTGTTTTATTAGCTTTTTGACTCTATTGCGTAGTTCTAGGAATTTTTGTCTAGCTGAGGGGGTTTTGGTTTTGCACCAGTGCTCCCAGGCTTTATCCCTGTTTTTCATTTCTGACTTAGGGGTTTTCTGTAGCCATGGGGAGGGTTGTGCTTTGGTTCTGGAGAATCTTATGGGGGCATGGTAATTAAGGATGTTCAGGAAGGTAGTATTAAAAAATTCAACTGCATCATCATCATCAAGTAACAGACAAACCCCTGAATATGTTTTATAATATAATATGTTTTTTGACTTTATTTTGTAGTGTTTTATATTCGTTTAGGGTGATAGTGGTTTTATTTTTATGGTAACATATCCAGGCTTTGACGTGGAGTTGCATAGTAGCTAATGTGTTTTTGGTTAAACAGGGTACAGGGTTACTTTATATACGTTTTGTTTTTAAAGGTTTTTAAAGGGGCAAAGAAGTTGAGCAGGTTTGTGAAAGTAGCGTTAAAGTAGAAGAGAGCATTATCTAGGGAAGAGTCTTTAATGGGTTCCAGTTTGTGCTTTTTAGTGCATTTGAGAAGGTTTCAGCATTAAAGTTCTTTAGTCAAAGAGTGGAAATATAGGTGTGAGTTAGTTCTATAGAAGATGGGAGACGGTGGGCAAAAGTGGGGAAGTGGTCAGCTAGTGGGTCTGGGAGAATACCACTATCAGAAATATAGTGAGGATGGGATACTAGAATCCAGTCTACTGTACTTCCAGTGATGGATTTCTTGGAAGGCCTGGTAGTGGAATTGATTAGTTGCATAAAGTTATATAAGTTAATATTGAGTGAGTTAGTGGGAGATTGGATTATGGCCCAGTTTATGTTCACAGGATTATGGTTTTGTGAGTAATGGCGGTAGAGATCCAGGAGAGAATATCTTCAAGGGATGAGATATTGTCTCCAGTGGGACTATAGAGGGAGAGAACACATCTGAGTTTATGCTTGTTTAGGTGGACTAGGGCTGGTATTATTTCTGCCTTGCCAAATCTGGGAAAGGGTTTGGTATAGGGGGTGACTAAGAGGGATGCCGAGTAAAGAAGTGCTACACCCCCCCCCCCCCGTTTTTTGTGTTCTGTCCTTCCTTAACACGCGGCAGTTGGGAAGAGTTATTTCAGAATCTTGTATGTGGGGCTTAAGGCAGGTTTCTGAGATGGAGAGAATATTGGGCTGGTTATGTAGAGGCCAGGCATGAAGGTTTAGAATTTTGTTACATAGGTTCTGAGCATTTAGAGCTGAGAAGTGGAGGGGTTTGTCTGTCACTTGGGGAGGTGGGGGGGTTGGGGGGTTTGGATTCAGTGTGGTAGAGGGGCCTGGGTTTGGGTGGATGTCCCCAGAGAGAAGGATAGAGATAAGATGATGGATGAGGTATTTGGTTTGTTTGGGGTGTAGTATACAGGTAGAGAGTTTTGTGGACATTAGACTAATGTAGCTGGAAACAGTGTTCTTAGAGTTAGGTAGGAGTCTATACGGGAAGAGCATGCTCTTGTTGAGGGAGTAGAGACTGGAAGATATACAAGTAACAGTAGATGTGTACTTTGCATCATCTTATCTCTATCCAAGTCACTGCGAGCCACATGCTCTAGTGAGCTAAACCTCACCACAATAAATAGAACAAGCTGGAGGGATAGATTCCTGTCACAGAGACTCCCCATGCTTTGGAACAAAATTCCTAACTAAATTAGGCAGAGCCCCTCACTAACACTCTTCAAGAGAAGCCTCGACGAGTGGATGGGTAACATAAAATACACCCCTGGGATCACTTCATTGGCTCTGCTTGACAGAGGCTCAGTTAATTAATCAATGGGGCGACGAAAGCCGACACACTCTGGCTAGGCTTAAAAATGCCCTCGGGCAGATAGCCTAGTACCTACCTATGAACCTATGGGGTAGTGGTGTGAAATGGGGGGAGTGGTTTGCATTAGTAGGTTGGGCGATATAATTTAGGTAAGTTAAGGTAATTAGAAGTATTATTTGAATAAGTAGAGATAGAGATTTGAGGGTCATGATGTTGGTTAGAGTAGAAGTAAGGGGTGAGTTAAGCTGAGAAGTTAGTTTGAGTAAGAGATTATGGTTTAGGTTAATTGTTTAGTAGTTTATCAGGATAAGCTGGGTTTGGCAGTAAACTCTGAAGGTTAGGCTTACTTTAATGGGTGAACTGTGGGAGGGGATTTTGGGGGTATGATGGGTAGTTTGGATTAGACGGTGGACATGGTGGGAGTGGCTAGCTAAGTATAAGTGTAGGGTATTGGGGATGGGTGAGATTTTGGGGGTAGGTTAGAGGACCGGAGTGAGCCCACAGGGCGAATTGAGTGGGTAGAGCCAAGGGAAGGAAGAATCAAAGTCAAAAAAGAAAGGAAAAAAAAAGACCAAACCCATTCTGTCCAAACTGTCTCCATATAACTTCCTTTCCATCCATAGTATCATCTTAGTGGCATCCATCTTTACTACTTCTAGTATTTTGTTCCCTGAATACATCAGAACTATAGCTAGTTCAATTGTTGCCCTGGGTGACTCTCTTAAACATAACTTGAAGATCAAAAACAATCCGTTAAAGTATATGGATACTAAAAAATAGTCCTGATAAACTTTTGCTAGCTCCTTCCTACAATTACATAACACATACTCACACTTAACACTTGTGCGCAATTTGCAAAATGATTGCTCCTATTTTGTTGGTGGGGCTGGGGGGGTCATGTAATGTCAGCAACAAAGACAGTTAAGAGCAGAGATCCCATGATTACTTTCTTATAAGTCTTTCTCTCTGTTGGCAGTACCTTTCCACTCCTCGGACTATTTTCTTTCCTCCCATCCACCCCCTTCTTCATTACTATCACTCTGTGTAGTACACAAACAAAATCTTTAGCAGCTGCTACTTACCCACTGTTTACTTCTACTGAGCCTCCATTTTAGAACTGAATTAGGTTCACTTAGCAAAATCTCTTAGCTGTGAATCCCTGCTAATTAATGACCACAAGTTTCTTATTCTCCAAAAATCTGTGCAGTTTTTCCCCCAGTACTGTTTCCCTTTCATTAAGGAAATCTCTTCACTTTTTTATTTAAGACAGAGTCAAAATGTATTCAGCATCTTTCTTCACTTTCCTTCCTTTTAAAAGTCGTTACCTTCCTTTACTTGCTCTTCCCCATACATACCCAAACTGCCCTTTGGGAAACAAAACTGGAATCTCTTGCACACAGTACACTATATAGAGTTCTCATTGTCTGTTACAACAGAACAGTGAGAAATGTCATTAATACGTGAAAAGTGCAGACTGGAAAAGACTCTAGCAGGACATGGAGGTTCATAAGTCACATATGGCATTCTAGTAATTCAAGTAACATATGGGGCACTAATAATTTCAGAGTAAGAAGAATGAATACAAAACAACCCATTTATTTTATGATACTTTTAACACTGGAAACTAGTTGTACTCTGCAGTAAAGGTCTGCCAGTTTAATGCACATGATTAAACGTATAAATGGCCTTTATACCAGTAATGAGTTTTACTTCTTTAGTCTGCTTTCATGGGCCATATGTCTCTGAGCAAGTCACTTAATCACATTACCCAGTTATCCCTCAGAAGAGCCCTGAAAAAATGCAGATATGTCCTCATGAGTCTGACACTACCTTAGACAGTCATTATTTAAATATAATGCTATTTTGTGAGTTAGATGGCTGTTTCAGAGGTTCTTTCTCCATTTCAGCTACATGATTCAACATAAGTAAATTACATGGCTTATGAAGTGTGATACTGCACTTTACTGGCATCATAATTCTGTATGTAGGTTTTGCTGGAATGTGGATTTTGTATTGTTGCATAACAGTTATGACAGAAAAAATACTATTCAGCTATAAAACACTAAGAATTAGATTATAAAATATCTTTCTTCTTTCTTTTTTAACCCTATAAAGACTACAGATGATGTTCATGCTGGCTATGAGAACATCTTCAGACAGTTGGGAAACATCAAATATTCAGGTAAAACAGCAGTTTTTAGCTTCCTAGCCATGTAGCCTCTGCAACCGCAATGCATTTTATTCCCATATGAAACTGTCTATGTAACACCCCCAACCACCATTACAATCAAAGATGTTTATGAACTGTGCCTCAATGTGCAACAGTGATCAATATAACCACAAAGATAAAACTTGCATATGGGAATAGTATGCTCAATGATTTCTTAATCTTGCTTAATTTCTAGTATTGGTAGTGTTAGTAACATGCTTAGTCTATAAAATGTGATTGGCAAATACAGCCCTTAAACAAACTTTACAACAAATGCTTTAGTTGCATGAATATATTATTTATGCCTGTCTCTTCACATCTTCAGAAATCTGAAATCTTGAAATGTTCTACCTCTGTAGCTTGTTTCTCCTCTACAAAAAGATTAATCTAGGCACTCAGCATGACTTTTTGTAAACATATACTTACATTTGTGATCTGATGTTGTCAATTTTCATTCGTTCCTCAACATGTGGGTTCGGATCCGATCCTTGGATTCAACTTGGCCACTTTTTACACCTGGTGGCTACTGCAAACTCTGGAGCTCCTCCCTTACACATAATGCTGTAGTCCCCCTACATACCTCAGATCTCATTTGCTGCCTTTGCATACGGATGTGATCACTGTCAGCTCTGAAGCATGTAGTGAGTTATGAATGTTTTTGGGTGTTATACCTTTTTCCCTTTCTAGTGTATTTTCTATTTTATAATTCTTAAATTTTTCTAAGCTAGCCTTCCTTATCCCAACATGTTTTGCTGTGTACTTTGATACCTTTGTTGGTAGTTTTTCCCCAACTTTCTCTTCTACTGTTTAGGTAATTCTTTTTACCATTGTTAGTAGTTTTTCTTTTTTTTTCCTAACCTTTTTAAAAAAAAATCTGCCTTATTCTCCTTTGCTATTTTATAAGTATAATGGCTGAAAAATCTTCAGGTTTCAAAAAGTATAAAGAGTGTGGGCATTAAATCCCTTTGTCTAATGTGCATGACTCTTGTCTAGTTTTGTCTGGGCCCTGCTTATCGGTAAGTCCCTTGCGAAATATGTAAATCTTTTAATCCAAGGGCTTTGGTGGATAGAAAGACTAAATTGATTTTGAAGGGGTTTCTCCCTTCAACCTTTTCAGAGTCACTGGTTGGAGCTCATTCCTCCAAGGCAGGCTAAAAAGTGCTGAGAAAACGACTACCTGAACCATCTGGACCCCCCACTCCTTCTTCCGATCCAAGAAGTCGGTCTGGAGGATCTTGAAATGGTTGAATCTGCAGACCAAATCCTTGTAGCCAACTGTTTCAGATACAAGGTCTGCCTCATCAGATCCAGTTCTGTTACAGCCAGAAGAGCTCCACAGGACCCATTATGACTTTTTTCTGGACCTGGTCCCCTCTTGGCTACCTTACCCCCTTTTTAAAGAGGTGCTGACACTATAGATCTTCTTAATTAGAATTGTCTTCCCGTTCTTCCAGGAGTCTTACAGAGGCACTTGCGGATAGAATGATGAGGAGGTTTCTCTTGCACAGATACAGATGAGAGTTCTCCCAGTTCCTACCCATTCGGGAGGACACCATCATTAGTATCACTCCACCCAACGTGGCTCCTTCTCTGATCAGTCCTTTGGCTTCAGAGCCCTCGGATATAACCCTTCCAGTACTGCCTGTATCAGATCCGAAGATTGTTGTATCTTCAACTCCGATACCTTCTCTGAGTGGACCAGTTCTGAGTGTGTTGGAGCCGGATGGCTCTCGGAGCCGAAGTACTGTTGTCAGCTCTGAGGTGCTAGAGTTGATTCTGAAGCTGTCAGAGCTGTCTCTGCCCCTTGGGGCCTTGGCATTGGACAGCACGGCTCCAAATCTGCCTTCAGTTCAGAGGGAGCAGATGGTCTGACAGCATGTCTTCTCGGCTCCATTTGCTTCCTAGTGCCTGGGGCATTCTGCCTTTGAGGCCATAAAGAGAGTATTCTCTTCTATAGTACAGACAATTTCACCCCTCTCGGATCTGCCATCTGGTTCCCATATGTCTTTGTGCCATGAGCATCATCACTCTAATTCACAGGGACAGCCAGCCCAAAGTCTCCAGGCTACCTACAGGGTATCCTTATATCTTCCAATACTTCTCCAGAGCACCCCACTGAAGGAGTCCCTAGGATGAGGAAGTGGAAGAGGAGGCATTTTGACTCCCCATAGAAGTCAATCACTGAAGATACTGATTTTGATGAAGGGGAAGGGTCCCCAAGATCACCACCTGATGACATCTCCTTTGGAGATATTTTGGAGATCTTTAAGCAAAGGGGTGGTTGCTGTACCAATAACCCTTCCCAAGAGGAATCAGTATTTCTGGAGGCATTTAAATCTGTCCCATCTACTTCCTGGCTGACTCTGCCCACCGATGAGCTCATTGAGGTGATCTCTCGGCAATGAACCCGATTCTGTTGAGCAGATCCCCAAGAGACCAGACAGGATCCTGGAACCACCAAAGGGGAAAGAGTTCTGGAACAAAGGAGTACTAGTAGATGCCATTGTCATAGCAGTGATCACAAAGAAAGAAAGAACTCACCGAGCAGAGTTCATCTGGTCATCCTCCTAACAGGGAGTCTAAGGTGTTGGATAGATTTGGGAAGTGTGTTTACACTTCAGTGACTTTTGCACTTAGATCACTGAACTATTTGGTGCACTTCACCAGACTTCAGATGGATTTGATTAAAGAACTCTTCAAATCCCTCTCAGGAGCAGTAACTGCTGAGGCACAGACTTCCTTTGCATCACAGTTGATTACCTTACAGTCTATTGCAAATTCATCCATGAGGCTCATTTCACATGCGGCTGAAGGGTCCTCAAGGCTGGAGGGCTCAGGCATTTCCATTAGGAGACATGCCTGGATGCACTTGTGTGATTTTGTGGAGCCTTTCAAGTTCACCTTTATCAGTACATCTTTTGACTGAAGTTCTTTGTTTGACCCTAATGTTAAAGATACAATCTCCAGGTGTGAGAAAGATGGTAAGACCCTGTCTGCAGTGGACATACGTTTTTTAACTCCTCAAAGAACCTTCACTAGGAATCAATAAGGTGGTCAGAAGATGTGGTCCAGAGAATCCTAGGGTTCTTTCCATGATCCACGTGGAGATAGTTCCCCCAGGAGTAGAGGGGGGAATTCTAATGGAAGACGCCATCTGCATGGCAGGGGAGGCCTGCAGAACCAGGTGTCCAGAGATTCTTTCTCTGACAGACCCTATCATCACTCCTGAAAGGCGGCCCATTTATCCACCTTTGGAGGCGGTCGGGGGTCATCTATCCCTGCACTTTTTTTTTTTTAATTTCTCCAAGTCTTTTGACTTTCCAATACCATGAAGGAATGGATCCCATTCCTAAGTCAAAGTATGATTAAAGATCATGAAATTAGTATTGTTTCAATCTTTGATGTCAGCCAAAAGTGCTCTTCGCAGCACCTGCAATGTGCCCAGTAATGACTCCTTCTGCAATTTGTATGGAGTTACATGTATTGGCAACATATCTAAATAAGATTGTAAATTCCTTTTTATAAGACCCGTTGCTCCTACTACTATCGGAACTGTCTGGGTATCTTTCTTCCACATTGCTCTCATTTCTGCCTGCAGATCCTGATATTTTATGACTTGTGTCTCTGTATGCAAGACACTGTAGTCACTGGGTATGACAATTTCAATTATCAGTGCTACTCTTGTCTTCTTTTCTTGGACCACTGTATCCGGTTTTCTAGCATCTGTCTTTTGAACTGTTGGTAATGGGTTCCCATGTGATGTAGACTTCTTCATTTTCTATGATGCTTTGTGGCTCATGTTTCCAGTGTTTTTCAGCCACTTCAGTACTATAATGTTTGCACAATCCCCAGTGCAACAGTCTTGCCACATTATTATGCCTTTCAGTATGCAGTCCTTCTGCCATTTATGTTGCAACCAGCAATGAGGTGTGCAACTGTTTCCAATTTGGTTTTACAAAACCTACATTTGTCTGTTTCTCCCACATGTTCAATGGACTTTATAAACCAGCGTGTACGCAGTCCACTATATTGGGCTGCCAATATTAACCTGACTCTCTGCACCAGAGAGCCTGACTAGATGTTACAGAAGATACAAGGGTTCAGATGATTATATCTGGAGGTTATAAAATTCCCTTTTTCCTACCCCCCTCAACAGAATTCCTGATGTTCCACCCAGTCAGAGGAAGGTAGCAGCTTTAGAAATAAAAAAAAAAGCTGCTAGAAAAAATAATCATCCAAGAGGTACTCCCAGACCAGAAAGAATCTGGAACTTATTCAAGTTTCTTTTTAGTGCCAAACAAAACAGGGGATTTCTGAACAAATCGGTTCAGTATACAAATTTCTGGATGGTCACGGTTCAGTCCATTTTGCCTTTCCTGCACAAGGATGACTGGGTATCCTCAATAGATCTTCAGGATGCATACTATCACATAAAAATGAACAGGTGATCCACGAGATACCTACACTTCCAGCTGGGAGCCAGTCATTACCAATTCAGAGCACTGCCCTTTGGCCTCACCACAGCCCCCAGGGTGTTCATCAAATCCATGGCAGTAGTAGTAGCTCACTTGAGATTGCACTGATTCTGAGTGTTTCCTTAACTGGATGACTGGCTCATAACTGCTCCAACCAAGCATCTATTGATCACAAGAAATGATGTACTCCAAATGTGCTCTCACCTAGGCATCATAACTAGAACCAACTCAAGTGCTAGAGTTCATAGGAGCCTTCTTCAACAGTGTGTCAGTGACAGCCTCCCTTCCCTTGCCAAGAGTACAAATGATTCAAGTCCAAAAGATAATTCAAAATTCCTCACTATTAGTCCAACTAATTCTACCGGCTTTAGGACTGATGTCTGCTGCCATAATTCTGGTTCCATTGGTAAGATACTATATGAGAATTCTTCAGTGGACCCTGGTGACTCAGTGGTCCATCTTGTACCAGCCTTTGTTCTCCCAAATCAAAATAACTCAGGCATGTAAAAGGTATCTCAGGTGATGGATTTGCTCAGAACAGGTGTTACAAGGCCGGCCTTTTATGCTTTCTCAGCCCAAGGCCATAGTGACCACGGACACATCCCAGTTTAGTTGGGGGAGGCACTTCTTGGGAGAGACTTGATATGATATGATTTGAAAAAATAATATAAATATACAACAAAATAAAATAAATTTAAAATAAAAAAATTGTTTATATATGAATTAGAATTGTTTTGTATATACCTGTACATATGAATTATCTATTTATGTTGAATATATAGATGTGGCTGCTTTTCAATTCATTATATTCTGATGTATATATATTGTTCTTTTCTCTTTTTTAATGCTTGGGGTTTGTATTATGTGGTTGCATTATGTGGTTGCACTTTAAGGAAATCAGCTAATTGTGAAGATTAAATATTTAATTTGATTGTTTAATTAATTAATTGAATGCATTAACTAATAATGTTTGGTATATAAGGAAATTAATTGTTGTAGTAAATTGTTCCATTGAATGCAAAAGGCCGAGGTACCAGAACGTGTAAAATAAAAGTTCACAGCATTTCCTTGCATCTTTCCTTTCATGGTGGTGTGCTTTCAGGTTTTTTGAGAGAGACTTGGGAAGACCTGGTCCCCAGAAGAGGCCAACACGCACATCAGTGTCCTAGAAATGAGAGTGGTTCTCCTAGCATTGCAGGCCTTCCAAGACTCTCTCCCTTCAGGTTCTGTTGTGATTCAGATGGACAATATGTCAGTAGTCTGATACATCAAGAAACAAGGAGGAACCAGATCTTACTCCTTATGTTGAGAAGCAATGGGCAATCTCATCCAATCAATTTCTGATAGCAAAGCACATTCTGGAGAAATCCAGTGTGATAGCAGATAAGGTGAGTAGGTCCATCCTATTGCCTCATGAGTGGTCTCTCAACAAGAAAATTGCAGAGAAAATATATTCCGTCAATAGGGCCAGCCATCCTGTGACCTCTTTGCATCTCCCCTAAACAAAAGTTGCAGCAGTTTTTTTCCCCAAGCCCCTCACTGGGGGAGTCACTGAGATATGCTCTTCTCCACGATTGGCCTCATAGTCTCTTCTAGGCTTACCCTCCAACTCCTCTGATCATCAAGTTTCTTCAGAAAGCATCTTGATTGAAGAGCATAGTAATCCGCATTGCCCCTTACTGGCCTCATCCGGTTTGGTTCTCCTTCTTTTGGCCTCCTCTATTTCATCCTCTTTGGATCCTGGATCCAGTTCCAGACCTTCTGTCTCACCCGACAGACATGATTTATCCTGACATTTTGGGTCTAAAGTTGACCCCATGGTTTCTCCAATTCCATTGATAGCAAGACAGCCCAGCACCTCCTCCCCATCCATCACATTATTTTGTCTTCCCAGTAGGCTTCCACTAGGAAAATGTACAAAAGTAAATGGAAAAGATTAATTTTGTGGGCACAACAGAAAAACATTGATCCCTTTTTAGCACCAGTACCCACAGTTCTTGAATTTTTGGCTAATATTTTTAATGAAGGGACCAGTTCACCAATGGTTAAAGTACAATTAGCTACTGTTTCTAATTTTCATGTCAGAGGTTCATTTCTACCGTAGGTTCATCATGATTCTGTAAGGCATTTATAAAAGGAACCATTTTACTAAAACCTCCCTTTAAAGATCCAACCCCCCTGTGGGATTGGAATTTAGTGCTACAAGCCCTTACTCAGTCACCATTTGAACCAGCTGAAAAATGTGAATCAAAGTTTTAATGTGGAAAATGATATTTTGGTAGTCATTGCATTGGCTAGGAGAGTTTCAGAACTACAAGCCTTATCTTCTAAACCTCCTAATTTGATTTTTCATTAAGATAGGGAGTCCTTAAGAATCAATCCTTCTTTTCTTCCTAAGGTGGTGTCAGGATCCAACATTAATCAATGCATCAACTTTTCAATCTTCTTCCCAAATTTCTCCAACAAAGAGGAATAGATTTTACATTTGTTGGACATTCACAGTCTATTACATTTCTATCTGCATAGAACTGAGGAATTCAAAGAATCAGATCAATTATTCTTCTCTTTTTCAGAATCATCATTGGGAAAGCCAGTTACTAAAATAACTTTAGCTAAGTGGCTAACTGATTGCATTTCCTTTGTCTACAACAAATTTGGTTTATGTTTGCCAAAACCCTTGAGGGCTTATTCAACTAGATCAATGGCAAACTCTTCAGTATTTCTATCCAGATATTCCATGGACAATATTTGTACTGCCGCCACTTGACTAATCCTCATACTTTTATTACTCATTACAAAGTTGATCTAGTGTCTAGGGAAAGAGAAGCCTTTGACTCAACAGTAATCAGGAATATCCTTTCTTAGAGTCCACCCGGAATTCAGGTAGCTGGGGACTCTATCCCACATATTGAGGAACGAATGAAAATTGACAACATCAGATAAAGAAGTTATCTATTTTTGCTATATTGCTGATTTTATAAACTGTTCCTTCTGCTTTGTTGCACTTTTTGTCTGCTGTAGCATAGACTCAGATCTGCTGAATCTGGATCTGTTTGTTAAATTGAGCACTGAACCAAGCTATCTTTTGTTGGAGGGGGTCCCCCTGTACCCTTTTGACAGGAGAGTGCAGTTAGGACTCATTAGATTGAAGGTTGCTGGCACAGGGCCCAGTTGTGAGCGTTTTTATTGGTGAAATTGCTTAATTCAGTTTGCTGAATGTTGCTGCATAAGCCTCGCATTTGCGTGGGTTTGCACGTGTTTTAGCATAGCTTCACAAAGTTACGTGACCAGCCGCTGCTGTGCTGTATTAATTTGTTTACGCATTGTGCATCTCTGTGAACCATCACACACTGATGGGGGTAACCACTGGTGATTATAGACACAAAAACTTCAGTGGATAAATTGTCCCGTAGTAGCTGCCTGTGATCTGGCCAAAAAGTCCTTAAATTGTGCTTAGCTGCTCAGAGAGCACCTCAGCTGCTCTTTTGCCCCTTAAACAGTCCCAAAACCACCAAATCTACAGTATTCTCATACCATTTAGAGAATCCCCGCTAGTATAGACCCTTTGTAGAGAACCCCATTAGTATAGACCCTGTTTAGAGCACCCAGTTATACCACACCCCTCCATTTTCTCTCCCCACTGTGAAAATAGGATTTAACCTAGCATTAAGGATGATCAATTTCCCTCCATTTCTTCTACCAACCTGATTGACATGGGTATCCTGAGGCAGTGTAGCAACTGCCTCATGTACACTGACAAACGTCTACTCCTAAATCACCCAAGGACAGTTTGTGAGAGATATATCTACCCTACAAATCTGGAATCCTTGCTCTCTACACAAACCATGCACTCAGCACATAAGCCATCATACGCCGAAGTACATACCAGAAACCTACCTAAACACGAGAGACCTTCCAAACACAAACATGCTACACCTAATACAGCACCTACAGCACTTACTACATATAAAAACACAAGCACCAGTGTCTCACCAAATAAGCCCCTAAGACAAAGCACATCTAAACCAAATGCTTTAGTCATAGGTGACTCCATTGTGAGACACACAGATGTCCTACTCGCCAGGCTGGACAAGGAGAAGGTTATGGTCAGCTGTCTATCGGGTGCCAGGATCCATCAGATCACACATGCTCTTAAGTCTCTCAACAAGTACAATTATGGCTTTGTCATAGTTCATGTTGGTGTGAATGACTTGAGATGTACCTCACTGGACTTTATGAAGAGAGACATGATTAAGCTATATGAATATGTGTCCCAGGTAGGTATGTCCCTAGCCTTGAGCAGCATTCTACCCTCACCTAGGATTTATTTATTATTTATTTATTTCACATTTGTTTACCAAGGATGGTCAACTGGACAGATGCTGTCCTTTTACAGTGCAGGCCTGGGGAGAAAAGCTCCAGTAAAAGTCATAACACTATACAACAGAATATAATAGAGAAATGATTCATTATACATAACAGAGCCAGTAGTACTAGTGATAACATATACGATGTGGCTACTAATAGTATAAAAATCAAATTAACATCATAATGATTTATACAGAGTACAGTTAAGACAATACAAAAAGCCGCGGTGGTGCAGCGGTAGCGTTGTCACCTCACAGTAAGAGGTTCTCCCGTTCGATTCTTGGCTGGAGCGCCTTCTGTGTGGAGTCTGCATGTCCTCCCCACGGTCGAGTAGCATTCAAAAGACATGCGTGAATGGGTGTGCCTTCATTGAAGGTTGGGCGTGGAGCTGGCACCTCAGCACCGCAAAAATCTACTGCCAATCATTAGCGGATCGGAGTTCCGCTGTGGCGACCCCTAACCGGGAAAAGCCGAAAGAAAAACAACAACAGTTAAGACAATACAAAAAAATCCAAGAAGTACAAAATGGAACATTAAGACTCCCCTGGAGATCAATGTTACATCAAAACAGCATGACACAAACACCAGAGATGTTATCATTTGCCTGTGGCAGCTCAGCTTAGACCAGCAGAAAAGGAATGTTCAATTACATATAATAGGAGTAGCACTCCCTGTAATGAAGCATAGAGAAGTGCAGTGAACTCTCTGTGGATGTAATAATACAATTTTGAAAGTAGTTGCAGGTGCAGGGTGTGCATTCAGAGCACTTGGTTGTAGTGCTGAGTCTGAACATTTACAGATCCGTGCACTACTTAGATGGGATTTATACTTAGATGGGATTTTTGATTGGTAAGATGATACTACAGTGTAAACAAAAAATGACTGACTTCAACATTTGGCTTAATTTCTGGTGTCATTCTAAGGGGATCCAGTTCCTGTCAGCCTGGGAAGACGTGGTTGATACACTGCTTTGCCAGGGATGGTCTTCACCTGTCACTTCTAAGCTTTTGGTTACTGGCTAAGGCACTTGCCTCCCCCAGTGCCTTTTTTTAGCAAGGTCGCAAGAACAAAATTTCTGACATAAAATATCACTCACAAATAAATTAAAGGTTATGCTGCTAAATGCTAGGAGTTTAAATAAGAAACTGCACTCTCTGGAAACATTCCTCTCCCTGGAGGATGTTGATGTCTGTGCAGTCACAGAAACTTGGCTCAGGGCTACAGAGAGCACCCAGGCCTTGGAAAGCAACAATGCCTTCCATACTTTCAGACTGCAAAATGAACATGTGAGAACCAAAGCAGGAGTATATATGTTCATCAAAGATAAATACACCTCTAGACTGGTTAGACAGGAAAACGCCATGGAGTTACTCAAAGTTCAACTAACTGTGGGTAAGACCCCCCTTCAAGTCATCGTTAGCTATAGGCCCCCTTCAATGAACCAAGATACCCATGCTGTTTATTTGGACCTACATGAGTCGATCACATTACAACCAAACACTCTAGTAATGGGCTATTTTAACCATCCCTCCATTGACTGGGAAACTTATATGAGTACCAATATTTTCTCACAAAAGTTCCTAGACTTTTTAACACTAATGCACTGGAACAAATAGTATGCAACCCCACAAGGAGCTCAAATATTCTCAACCTGGTCCTCATCAACATGGGTAACCATTGCACCACCACATGTATAGGACCCTCACTGGTTAAATATGATCACAAATAAGTCACATTTGAAGTAGGTATAGCACCTGAACCCCTCTTAGGTGAAATCAAAAAATGTCACCAAAGCAAATTAAACCCTCCTAAGGGATGGCATAAATAATTTCCAAGCTCCTGTTCCCACAGATGGTATTGACAACTATACTAAGGTATACACAAATGCCCTGTACAAACACTTATATAAATGCACTGACACACCTATACGTGATAGGCTCAAAACAAGATCCTCAAGAAAAAACAAACCCCTGGTGGACATCTAGCATTAATAAGTTATACAACAAGAGGAAGAAGTTGCTGTCTAAGAATAAAAGAGTGGTCCCAACACTGGAAGAACACACTCCTTTGTTTGAACAAACAAATAAGAAAACTTGTAAAATCCTCTAAGGGCAACTTTGATAATAATTTAGCAACCATAGCTAAGGATAACCATAAGGCAGTCTTCAGCTATATCTGTAACCTAAAAGGTAGGACCCAGACCTGTGCTGAACTAGCTGTGGATGGTGTCACACATGCACACTGATCCTGCAAAAATAGCTAACCTATTAGCTGACAGGCTTGATGAAAATTTCACTCCACTGTCCCTTACAAAGCATTCCCTCTACATCTCCCCCACCTTGCATCTCCAAAGAGCAGGTCATTAATGCTTTCTGCAATCCAAAAACACAGCCTCTATGGACCGGATGACTTCCCAGGTTGCATTTTAAATGGTCTAAAACATGAGTTAGCTACTCCATTAGATACTCTTTTCAACCACAGTCTGAATACTGGATGTTCATCGTGTTACCCTGCTGCAGTCATCACACTTGGGTTATCCTGTCGTCAGGCGGTCCCGCAGTCAGCCGGAATTCCAAAGTCTTAGTCCAGCGTCGGTTGCTGTCACTTCTTCTCTGACGTCAGTGCGCCAGGGGTATATATAATGCATCCGACGCCATTTTCTCCAGTCTTTCTTGCCGCGCAGTGCCCGAAGCAGAAGCAGTTTGCAAGTGCCGGTCGGCCAACTCCTGAGATTTTCGAAGTCGAATTTCAGATCCGAAATCTTCAATAAAGCTAAGTACCCCATTGGGGAAACTTTTCTTGCCTCAGACCGATGTCAGAAAAAGTTAACAATTGTATTTCTTGTGGGAAGCAAATACCTCATAAGGATTTTCACTCTTACTGCATACCTTGCCTAGGCCCAGACCACGACGTCACTGGTTGTCGTTTTTGTGCTAGGTTTAATAAGCGTACTATAAAAAGACGCTTTGATTTCGCATGACACTACTTCGGTAGAAAATTTAACTACACAATGCCGTCGGAACAACCGACTACCGGCGTGCACAAAAAATGCAAGGATAAGGACAGGCAGCCTAGGCCCAAACCAGACTCCGAGGCCTCGGCTGGACCGGTCTCCGGTTCACCGGTCTTCAGTGAGGCTCCTACGCAGCCCCTGACTACCGCAGATTTGGAACCCGAGACCGCTTTGGATCCTTTGGGGGAGAGTGCTAGGCCGACGCAGCAATTTTGTTCAGCCCCTACCGATGACTCTGCAGAAAGAGATGTCGGTGCTGCAGAAACACCTTCGGTTTCTGATGGTGTCTTCAGACCGACGACACTCACCATAAAAACGTATCCTAAGCTTAAGACTCCTATTAAACCTAAAAAGACTGCACTTCAGTCTCCTGTTCAAGGCCCCATGCCTAAAGAAACAGATGCTTAAAATGGCTGAAGATTTGATCTCTTTAATCAGGGGTTCCCAACCCCCACCCGACAAAAAGCCTAGACAAGAGGAAGACTATGCCTCCTCTGATCAAGTGCCTATTTCCTCAGGCTCCTCTGAGGACCAAGATTACTCCTTCTCCCCTTTTGAGGATTCTGATGCTGAAGATTTTATTCCCTCAGCTTCTCCTGCTGAAGACTACTCCTTTGGGGAAACTTTACACACTATGAGGGAACATTTTCACTGGGAAGGTCAGGACTACTCTGACTCAAAGAAAAGGCTCAGAGAGTTTCTTTTACTTCCCCAGCACAGACCGCTTGCTATTCCCCCAGTTTTAGACATTGTGGATGATGTTTACTTAGAATCTAGTTTGAACCCAGATTCTATGCCTCCTGCTCCAGCCAAGCCAGACAGATACTATAGAGTGCCTGATTCCCACAAATTCCTTTACAAAAGCCCTGTTGCTGATCCAAAGACTATTTCCCAGGGTCCCAAAGGGGCTAACGCTTCTATGGCAAAAAATCATGTACCCTCTGAAAGGGACTCCAGAGCACTAGACAGGTGGGGGAAAAAGGTTTACACCTCAGCCACTCTAGCTATGAGAGCACTAAATTTCCAGTTTCACATGCTGAAATATCAGCAATTTCTTATGTCTCAGCTAAAACAAGAAATGAGCACACTCCCTCAACAGTCTGAATTGAAAGAAATGCAGGATCTGTTGCATGTAGCTGAACGGGTGGGCAAACATACTTTACAATGTGGTTTTGATTCTTTGGAGGCTTCCTGCAGAGCAGCTGTCACTGGGTCTGTTATACGTAGACATGCTTGGTTAAAGGAACAAACTGTGCCTGAGCATGTTAAAGCAAAGCTTCTAGATGCTCCCTTACAGCAGGAGGTTCTATTTGGAGTTAAGGCAGAAGAAGTCTTAAAGAAAATGGAGGATAAGGCAATATCTATGCAGACAGTCAAAGATTTTCTACAGGTACAGCCCCCTCGCTTCAGCAGAAATTGGCCAACTAAAAATTGGTCCTTTCCAGCTACTGACAGACCACAGAGGGGTAAATACAGACGTCCAAGAGGCAGAGGACAACCACAAGCCCAATACAAACCTCGACAATGGGGCACTGCAACACAGAAGGGAGGAGAAGACAGGCCCCAATCTACCAGAAGACAAACTCAATGACTTGCACCTCATCTGGCCAAGCAATACTCTCTTGATAGCTCCCTTGGGAGGAAAACTCGCACTTTTTTCAGACAACTGGCACATTGTCACAAAGGACAAATGGGTCCTAGACATAATTTCATGAGGATACAGATTCCATTTCCACACCTTGCCAATGAAAAGAGGAATGCCAAACCTGCCACAAAATCAATGGGCAGAGGCACAAAAACAAATTGCAGCTCTCATCGATATGAGAGCCATTCAACTGGTACCTACACAAGAGCAAGCCCAAGGATTTTACTCAAGACTCTTTCTAGTCCCCAGAAAGGACAATGCCTGGAGACCAATTCTGGACCTTTCAATTCTAAACACCTTCTTACAAGTACAGAACCAAACAAGCTGAAACAACAAATTCCAACTATCCAGATACGGTGCCCACGAACAAAATCCAAGGCTCGGACAACGACTGTACCCAAATTCAAGATGCTAACACTACAGCAGCTTCTTCCCATGTTGGGCAAGAAAGCATGGCTAGTAACGGTGGACCTCAAGGAGGCATACCTGCATGTCCCTATCAGACAAAGTTGCAGAAGATACCTCCGTTTCATTGCAGGTTCAACCCATTACTAATTCTCTGCACTGCCCTTTGGCTTATCTACTGCACCCAGGGTCTTCACAAAATGCCTGGCACCAGTAATTGCATACTGCAGACAAAGAGGAATTCAAATATACCCATACCTAGACGACTGCCTCATCCAAGCAGAAAGCAAGGACATCCTCTTACAATATCTGGCCTTTGTAAAACATCTTCTAAGTTGCCTGGGGTACACAGTAAACGAAAAGAAATCAAAACTAGTACCCTCACAAAATATGGCATTCCTGGGTGCCAGCTTGAATACAACGGCCCAGAAGGCTTATCTGACGCCAGACTAACAACTACAACTGACTCAATATTTCAAAACAATGGCAACAAAGACCCTACTCCCTGCAAGAAAACTTCTGCAGGCCTTGGGCTTCATGGCATCTTGCATACTACTAATACCATTTGCAAAGCTGCATATGAGGAAATTACAGTGGTACCTAAAAAGTGTATGGTCTCAACACAGCCACAGCTTGGACACAATGATATCTCTCATTCCTTGCCTACAACAGGAGTTGCTATGGTGGTCTCAGGCATGTCACCTCAACAAGGGTCAGCCTTTCACCTTGCCCCCAGCCAGGCAAACTATGACAACAGATGCATCGGACTATGCCTGGGGGGCACACATGGCAGGACAGTGCGTTCAAGGCGTATGGACTGCAGATCAAAGAAATCTGCACATCAATCAAAAAGAGATGCTATCTGTACAGAATGTTCTGACAGCCTTCAAGAACCTATTACATCCAGGACAACTTACAATAAGGACGGACAACACAACAGTAATGTGGTACATAAACAAACAAGGGGGTACACACTCCTACCCTCTGTGCAGGCAAGCAATGACCTTGTGGAACACAGCACTGGCTTACCAAGTTCAGTTACAAGCTCAATTCCTGCCAGGAAAAAAGAACACATTGGCAGACGACCTCAGCAGAAACATCATGGATCCCCACGAGTGGAAACTGGATCCACAAGTATTTGCAATGATAACTCAAAAATGGGGCCTTCCAGACATATATCTGTTTGCCAGCCCCCAAAACTATCAGCTAACAAAATTTTGTACAAGGACACTTCACCATCAAGCTTGGAAAGTGGACGCACTCTCATTCAGTTGGAAAAACCTGACAGTATATGCCTTCCCTCCATTGCCTGTCCTCACAAAGGTGCTTCTGAAAATCAGAAAGGAGAGACCACGACTGATACTCATAGCCTCAGACTGGCCATGCCAGCACTGGTACCCACTATTAAGGAATATGGCCCAGGGCCCACCTTGGATTTTGCCACAAATTGCTCATTTGCTCACACAGCAAAACAATCAGATTCTACACAGCCAGCTCAAAACCTTAAATCTGGCTGCATGGCAAATCAACTAAGCATCCAGCCAGCTACTCTTTCCCAAGCAGTTATGGATGTTCTTCTGGAAGCTAGGAGGCCCAGCACCAGGAAGGCCTACTCGGACAAATGGAAAAGATTTTGCGCCTGGAACTAAGCTAAAGGACAAAACACACTTCAGCCTCACATGCCTCAGATTCTACAGTATTTAACTGAGATGTTGCACAAAGGACTTTCTTTTTCTTCCATTAAAATCCATGCATCAGCTATTTCAGCCCACTACAACAGGGATCCACCCTTATTCACATACACTTCTAAGGCAGTTCCTCAGAGGGGCAAAAAACATTAGACCCCCAGGAGAGCACCTACACCAACATGGGACCTCAATTTTGTTCTGGAAAAACTTACGCTACCTCCCTTTGAACCAGTTTTCTCTGCAGATCTACAGTTTCTATCATGGAAGACTGCCCTGCTGCTAGCAACAACTTCAGCTAGAAGAGTCTCAGAGCTGCAGGCACTAATGGCAGTGGAACCTTTCCTCATTTTCCATCAAGACAGAGTTTCTCTACAAACTAATCTTTCCTTCATGCCTAAGGTGGTTTCCAGTGTGGCTCTAAATCAAACCATACACTTACCCACCTTCTTCCCAAATCCACAGAACAAAGGAGAAAGACTCCTGCATTCCTTGGACATTCACAGGCAACTTCGTTATTACTTGGATAAAACTAAGGTTTTCAGAAAATCTGACCAGCTCTTTGTATCCTATGCAACAGCTTCACAAGGGAAGGCTATATCAAAACAAACCATTTCCAAATGGATAGGACATTGCATTCGTTTTTGCTATACCCATCATGGAAAACCAGTTCCTGCTACCATTAGGCCCCACTCTACCAGGGCAACAGCTACATCTGCAGCCTTCCTCAGGGGGGTTCCAACCAAGGATATTTTGGAAGCTGCAACTTGGAGTTCAGTACACACCTTTACCAAATACTACCACTTATCACTTTACTCTAAGACTAGAGCTGGCTTCGCCACTGCAGTTCTGCAGGGCCTTCTAGCCTCCTCTAACCCTCTATGAATCCTCCACCCATCCTTAGCTTTGGGATTCTACCCAAGTGTGATGACTGCAGCAGGGTAACACGATGAACATAGTACAGTTTTGTACCTACCATAAATGTAGATGTTCGAGTGTTCACCCTGCTGCAGTCCATGTTACCCCCCCTGCATCCCCTCTGATCTAACTGGCTAAATCTCTACTAAACCTTCCTGATGTATTTGCTTATAGCTAGAGGGATTTTGTGTTTGTGCTAAAACTTCATAAATTGGTACTTATTACTGACCACCTTTTTGGGAGCACCTGACATCTGGGGCAAGAAAAACTGAAAAAAAATGGCGTTGGATGCATTATATATACCCCTGGCACACTGACGTCAGGGAAGAAGTGACAGCAACCGACGCCGGACCAAGACTTTGGAATTCCGGCTGACTGTGGGACCGCCTGACGACAGGATAACCCAAGTGTGATGACTGCAGCAGGGTGAACACTCGAACATCTACATTTATGGTAGGTACAAAACTGTACTTTTTGTCCCTGCTGAATGGAAAACAGAAGCCATCATCCTCCTTCATAAAGGGGGTACAGCAACAGACCCTGGGAACTACAGACCCATAAGCTTAACTGGCCTTATCTGTAAGGCCATGGAATATAGGTGATCTCCAAACCTTTGATCTGACAGTTTGGTTTTGTCAGAGGCAGGTAATGCCTCTTAAACCTGGTGGACTTCTTCAAAAACATCACCAGAGCCATAGATGAAAGCATATCTGTGCATACAGCCTACCTTGACTTAGCCAAGGCCTTTGACACAATCCCACATTTCAGCATCATTGATAAACTCTCCCATTTGAATATCATCCCTTATGTTGTCAGGTGGGTTGCTAACTGGCTCACTGACAGATCACACTCAGTCAAAGTTGGGGACATTAACTCAACCAGCAGACCTGTCACCAGTGAGGCTCCACAGAGGTCAGTGCTGGGCTCCCTATTGATTGGAATATATTTCTCAGAAGTTCAGACCAAAACAGAGGGGCTGTGGCTGACTAAGTATGCTGATGACTGCAAATTAGGTGCAATCACTGAATCCCCAAATGATGTGAATATACTTCAAGAGGGACTTACACAAACCAATGATTGGTGCCAAGCCATGGACTCAAACTCAATACAAAAATGCATTATCATCCCCTTTGGTAAAAAAGGATATCCCTGTAGACTATCATATAAATAATAATACCCTAAGTAACAACTCAATAGTGAGAGACTTGGGAAGGCAGGTTGACTGTAGCCTAAACTTTGGCCACCTTGTGTCTACTGTGGTAAGGAAGGCATTCTACATCGTACACCTCAGTAGCAAAGCCATTGCCTAAAGAGTGAAAGAGATCATAACACCCCTGTACTCGACCCTTATCAGGCCAATAATTGAGTAGAATGCGCCCTTTGGTATGTACCTTACCAGGCACCCACAGCAACTTGAGAGACCTCAGAGATTTCTAACCAAAAAAATTCAGGGTCTCCAGCATGTCATACATTGACAGACTGAAGTCACTGTCACTGTACTCAGTAACATACAGACTACTTAGAGGAGACTTGTGTGTGGCCTACAGAGCAATCTTGGATCCAAACCTAATGGAAATGCTGCACATCCGCAAGTCAAATGGGACAAGGATCATCCACTCCAGGGACCTTAACCTGGCCTGCAGCATAAATAGGACCTGCTGGAGAGACAGATATGGCTCATAGAGGTTGCCATTCCTCTGGAATAGGCCACCAGTTCACATCAAACAAAGCCCCTCTTTGACCCTGTTTAAGGGTAGCCTGGATGACTGGATGGGAAGCCATAAATTCCTGCTGAGGATTTCACCTATGACCCTCCTAGATATGGGCAGTCATTGCTAACTAACATCTCGAGTTTAGGCAAGATCCTTTGTATTGGGTTTTGTCTAGTATTATATTGGGTACAGATGGCTAGGATTATAAACACTTTGGGTCAACAGCCCAGTGACCACCTATGAATCTGTGAACCCATGGACTCACCATAATGTTCCATCTGTGTTGTCCATCTTCATTCTTCCACAACTCCCTGCCCTCCAACCCCTACCTTTCTTGTTTTTGACTTATAGAAGAATGAGAAGATACTAGAGAAACCAAAGTTTCTCCTTTTGAGCTCCAGATAGTAGTTTGTCATATAATCATAATTTCTTATATTGTTGTTTAACAATAGAAAGCACCAAACAAGATCTTAGGTATAGAGGGGGACTATAGCATTATGGGTAAGGGAGGAGCTCAAAAGTTTGCAGTAGCCATGAGCTGTAAAAAGCAGCTGAGTCAGATCCAAGGATCGGATCCGAACCCACATGTTGAGGAAGAATGAAAATGGACAACACAGATGGAACATTATGATGAGTACATAACTTCTTTTTTATTTAAGGGTCTCCACCTTTTGCAAGCACATTAACTCCGGCCTTTTGTAGCCTTCTTGAAACTTTATAGGTTTAATTAGCCTATCTGTATGAGGTAGTTGCAGATTACTGTTGTATATCTACTTTAATGTTTTTATGTATAGAGAGCATACCTATTTTATGCCTTCTTTGGGCAATTTATATTTTATGCCTCATACTATTTAATTTATACTTCTGTGACCTTTCTCTGCAATGTACATATATTTCTAGAGTGATGTTTTCCAAAATGGTTAGCATTTAAAAGGGATTATCATGAAAGGGGTGGTTTGCATTAGTAGAATGAGTCCTGTATTGATGCTTATACCCTTCTAACTTTAAAAGCTGTCTGCTGTGTTACCTCAAATCCATCACACCTTCTTGCTCAAATTCTGATTTTTATAAGTACTACATTTTATTTATTATTTATTTATTTGACATTTGTTTACCAGAAAAGTTTGACTGGGATAGAGCCCATTTTTAGCAGAGGCCCGGAGAGAAATGCTCCAGATGTGTGTCTTTGGAATGTAGGAGGAAAACAGAGCACCCGGATGAAACCCACAAGAATGTGATAAGATGTGCAGACAATGCACGGAAGGCACCCCAGCTGAGAATCGAACCAGAGAACCTTCCTCTGTGATGTAACAATGCTAACAGCTGCACCACTGTGCTTCCCACTTTAGGAAAACATTAGTCTCATTATAGACTGGGATATGTGACTGCCACCATGCGCTTGTGAGTACTTATATCTCAGTTCACTGGCAATCAATTAAATGATGCCAATACATCTAAAACAACTAAAAAGTCACACTCCAAAGTAGCAAAATTCAACAAAACACATAACACCCATAAACATTTTTTTTTTTGCAAGGGGCAAACCCCCTTTTTCCTCTCGATGTGGGGGCAGTTCACATTCCCCTTCATATACTAACACTGAGGTTGCACAAAGTCAGAGAAAAGGAAAGACATGGAAAAGCAATAAATAACTCACCCTCTTCCTCTTCTCCAAGTCCCACACAGCCAAACTGAAAGCACAGCTTCTGCAACACAACCATTTCCAACATACTGAAACACTGACTACAGTAATCTACATTCTTTCTCCACTGATGTCTTGAGACCATCTGAGATGGTACATGACAAGTGCAGTTTACCCACCATACTCATCTTCTATGTACTTTATTTACTATAAGCCAGACACTTTTTAATCATCCCCGTATTTTACTATATCATTACTTACACCACTACATTTCAGACTGTTTAGCAAGATTTTACTGTGGATATAGATACAAGGCTGAAATCCATTTTGATTGCCACAAATTGACTGTGACTGCCACCAAAGTGTGATGGATGACTGGCACCCCAGTATGTCAGACCAGAGGCTATGGTCCTTGGAGATGTTCTACTACCCCAAATATGTCTGATTGTAACCAGAGGGATGGTTTTAAAAGTCAAACAATTAGCACTGAACAGGTTAAAGTAAAATGAAGTGCAAACTTGTGTAATTCAGTAATCATTTCATCAAGTACAACCTAGCCCCAAGAGCATAAAGGGAATATGCTTTACTGTCCTAGGCATGGTCTTCCAGCATCATATTTCACTTACAGAGCTAAGTTTTTGTCCTAGTACACATCTGGCTCATTGTATATTCCATTGCCCCTAAGCAATGGTAACTGTTTTTCAAACACTATTTTTTTTACACAGACACATGTGCATGTGCCACGTTTTCAAACACACAAACAATTCCCAGGAAAGGCTGCAGAAATCTCCAATTTCTGACACCTTTCTTACTGACATGGTAGTAGTTTGATCACTCTGAATATAGCCAGAGACCAAACATGCTAGCCATCTGCTGCTTTTGACTCATCCAAGTATAACGTATAAATATTAATATCATTTACTAGTAGTAGGCTCAGGTAGCTAACTGGAGATAGATGCTACAGCTTTGCCAACCAATAGTGCTCAATACTTTATTTTCAGATATTAAATAGCAATAATTTATATATAAATAATAATGACCAGCCAGCCACAAGAGTTTAAAAGAGAATAATACTTTATTTATACAATACAGAAAACAGTGCTAATACCGATTAAATATGCAAAGATCAAAACAGTGCACAGAGTAAGGAAAGTAACAGCCAGTTTATAGACAGAATATGTACAGAGAAACCTAATATACAGCTAAATATCAATCCTAGCTGTCTCTAACGAAAGACATACTGGCTCTTAAATAGTCTAAGTTAGAGAAAGTAACATAAGGCAGAACAACATTTACATGGATTTAGCAAGGTACCCCCAAACAAAGGCTAACCTGAGAATTCATTAAAGGCCCTAGCATAATTCATTAAAGGCCCAAGCATGAGCTGTATGCCTCTTGCTAGAAAAGCCCTCGCAATGCAACATGCCCATTTGCAATTCAGGAACATAGTAGCTGTGATGAGGTTGGACCTACTATCAGCTAATTTGCATGTTTCCTGAATTGTAGGTTGTGATGACCGTGCCCTGGCCCAGCAATCAGGGAGCCTCAATCCTCACCACTAACACCAGGGAAGTCGTCTCCTAGAAGAGAAAAGGATAACTAATACACACAGTAAAGTACAATTTCCTTTAAGTGCACACAGAGATCACAGTCAGTCTGGTGCTGGTTGCTTCCTTGCTCACCAGGTCCCCAATAAGACTCCCCACTGGCACAGCTATAGGGTCCAGGTCTCAGCCTAGCTGGCAAGCTAACCTCCAGTACCCTCTCTGTCCAACCAGTGCTTCGTGTCCCTGCCCAGGTAGGTGACACACAACCACACTTTGAGATAAGTATTTATACAATTTCACAGACACTCCTGGGAAAGACTGACACAAATTCTCTAGCTGTGCCCCTTTACCCAGACTATACGGTAGTAATTTCTGCCACCACCAGCTAATATTATTATCAGCTACCCAAAGGCCGTTGAAAGGGCGTCCAATTATTACTGTGCAATATTATTATTCAATTGGTAATGTGACTATTCAGTTTAAGACTTATTTTAGAGTGGCCTGTTACAATGAACTCTATAAATATGCAATGTACTCTAGAGCTTATCTCTGCACAAACCAGCCACAGGTAAAGGTTTTAAAATATTTAATAATAAATAATTAAAACACAAGACAAAACTACTATAGTACAATGCTACTCAAGTTCAGAGATCACACAGAAACTTAAAACAATATCGTAGGAAAGATCTGATTTCAAAGAATAATACTTAGTCTAACTTTCTTCTAAGTTTAACTATTCGTAAGAGAAATCACAGTGCTATAATCCTACTTATATACATCAAGCATAAGCAGTGCTGGGTCAAAATGCTTTTTAGTCTCTCACTCAACAATAGTTTTTAAACACTAACCAACAGCTCTCTAAGGCCCTCCCAAATTACATTATGTTGACACTTAGTCTGGAGTTCCCAGGCCACAAACTGCATTATTTAGCAAGCTAACACCTGCTCAGGAGACTACAACAATAAAAGGCATTTCAAATATACACTCTAGCAGAAACCAGAGCAATAAAGCACCTTCCACATGTAAATTCTGGCCCTTAACTTTAACCTTAAAACAATGGGCCTGAAACCTTCATCCAGACTCACTGGAGCTGACTTGTAAAACATCAAAGAGATTCATAAAATCTTTTCGACTTCAAAAGACACATTTAAAATGCTTGGCTTGGTTTTCCTTACAGCAGATGGCAATGTTGCAACAATCTTGAAGTTCACATTTTACAGTGTTTTTTCATTTAAAAACACAAGCCTGTATTTTACATTTGTTTATACAATTGATAGAATTATGTATCAAATTCTATTTGACTAGGCTGGCAGCCTTCGCCCATCTTCCTCCAATCTTCACATACGTATTACAGACTGATCTGCACATTGCAGTACTACACTGCTGCTCATGTAAGTAGTGAAATTCCCCCCCTCTCACAAATACATACACAGTCACCTACACATGTGCACGCACACACACTCAACAAACCCTGAACCTGTTTCTACCCTCTTGTGGCTCCCTCCACACCCCCATAATACATTATAGCATGTATGTCTTAGGCCCCATTGGTCTAGTGTATGTCTCCACCGTCAGATCCTCAGTGCAGTGTCAGCACCCTGGTGTCCAAGTGCTTCTTTGAAGTACACTGTAATCATATTTTATGTCCTTTGGCTTTTCTGTCTCCAAACCCTTATGTGACTTAATTATACACTGGCAATTACTTCATTCAAGCCTATAGCACCTTTTCATATACTTCCACATAACACCCATATCTCATTATGGCATCTAGACATGTTTTGGGTGTGGTCCCCTCAATTAACTAACTTAGTTAATAACCAGAATTATTATAAAAAAAAGGGGTAACTAACACAGTGACAGTAATATTGTTAATCTAGGATGTCCTGTAGTGGAGAAAATAATCACTGTTTGTCACTTACTATTCATATTTTTATATTTACATTTATATAAGTGAGAGAGTTACATGTTACAGAGGGGCACTGTATCAGATGTTAAGATGAGAGGGACAAAAAATATGCTGTCAATGTCCACTTATAGTACACTATACTGGATATAATGCTAGCTGTTTCCTAGTAGATATAAAGTTCTGCAATATGCCCACATGTATTTAATATTAATATTTCCATGTGTCTTTAATAGTTCCAAAACCAAGTGACTGCATGACATCATGTATTACTTAGATAACATTAAAGGAAATTGTCATTGATATTTGCACTGTAAGTTCCATATGTTGTTAGTGTTTTTATAGTGTTAATTGTACAATTAAACATCATCATTAATAGTCTTGTAAACATCTTGACACATTTGGACTTGGAGAGGAATTTCATGCTGCCATGTGAAGGCTTATGTCTATTTAACAGAAGTGTTCTGATAATATATGTCTGTGTTGTACATTTACCATGACATTACAGTATGTGAAACTTTAGAGAAAGATATTCTGTATTTTTTTTTAAACTATTATAGTACTGATAAAAAACTGTGAATGTTCTGACTATTATCACCATAAAAATTCACTAGTAATACTGTGCTTTATATAGTTAAATAGCATTTATTATTCACAGCATATTTATATTGGTTTGTCTTATGTCTTTTAACTTGACTTTTTTTGGCAATTTACTTAAATGTAATGGTGTATCCAGGCTGCTAGAGGTGTGGCATTCCACAGCACAGAGGTGTGAATGATGTTAAGTTATTTGCTGAAAAACTGCAGCAAGTTACACTTTACATTTCAAACCAAGTTTCCTGCATTTTCCTTCCTTTCATCTGCTTTTAAACTCAAAGAGAGGAAGAAAGGCCACATGGTTTCACACATAATACAGATTAATAATTTCAAATAAAGTTGACAACAGTGCCAACAGTCTGTAATAAGAAAGTGAAAAATGCATAATTTTAAACCATTTAATCTACCCTGGCACTCTCCTTTGAACCACAGTGACAACATTTGCTGTTACCTGACACCAAATATCATGTTATTTTAGTCTAGTGGTCTTCTGATATGAATGTATGACTTCAGTGGTCCTGCACTCTGCATGCTTCCTTGAGCTGAGTTTTCTTGTATTTAAGTACAGTGTCTAGCATTTTGTTTTCTACAGATGATATAATTATATATAGTATGTAGCTTCTTTTTTCATGGCTTCCTTTATAGCCTAGAAGAGTATCAACTGCTTTCCATCTGGTTTTCTGTGAACATCAGGACAGGATGAAGAGCCACAAAGAATTTATTTTCATGTGTTCTTTCATTGTTATAATGTATTCATCATCCAAGCTTATTTCTTTATTCCAGTAGATGAGTTCCTCTATTACGCACTGTACCGCAAATGCATCTGTGTCCATTCTAGTTCATTCTGCTTAGTATTGGTCACTATTTTTTGTTTGATTTATTTTGTATTGTTTTAATCATAAATACATGGCAGAGGTGTCTATTTAACATGTCCATCTTCTCTTAGTTATTTTCTGACTGTTTACATTTCTCATACATGATAAAAAATATTTTATGTTTTTTTTTCCCCTGACATGCATGAAATCATAAATCCCAACTCATAGGTCCTTGAACACTGAATTCCAAAAATGAAAAAGAATGAGAAGTTATTGGATATGATTTACTGCACTTGCACTTCATTATTGAACTGACTGTTACTATTTTACTGCAAACAAAATCCCGTTCTACACGGGAAGAAGGTCCTGTCAGAACTCTCTTCTAAGATACAACTTTATTGGTAAATCCCAATTTACCACTAAAGTTGTATCTTTGAAGAGAGCTGTGGGACCATTTTCCTGTGCAGAATAGGTTCTTGAACAGGTGCACTGTACATTTTTTCTTACTGTTTTACTGCATTTAAAGTACTTTTGGTGTAAAAAAAATCACCTGTTTTCTGTTAAGTGTTGCTTTCTAAATTGTTTGGATTTAGATTGCCTTGTGGTAGGGTGATCTGACCAGGGAATAAGTTATTTTACTGTTGCATTGTACTTGAGGGTTCCTTTTTAGCTGTGTTTTTACATTAAGAGGAGCAGATCATCTATTTTATGGCAGAAGGTGTTTGCCTGGTCTTTCTAAGTTGAGAAACACTCCAGACGAGCTCAATGTGTAGTAATTTATTGGCCAAAACACTCAGAAGTTAGGTTTCAGGTTCTTTTCTATTGCTATAAATTATGCCCTTTTGCACTGAGCTGTCACCATGCAATAGTGGTTGGCAGTGTCTTGTACAGACGCAAATGCTTGGACAGTAAAGTTTACCTATATAACTAGTATTAGGACTGTAACCTGTAAAATAGAGGCATTGCAAGGAGTTCAGCTTTGAGCAGCTCTCTTGCACATCTAACAGCAATAGTCCCATATCTTAGCACTATCTAACTTTAGTCCTTACCCTTAGAAACCACCTTTAGGAGATGTCTGTAAAACCCAGTCCTCAAACCACAATGGCCTACCCTAATACAGGCCCACATGACATGGATATGCAATTTCCAAATGTCTCCATAGCCAGTTTGGTAGATATGGACATCTTGAGACAATGTAGTAATTGTCTCATGTTTACAGACAGTCTTTTATTCGTTAAAGAAATTAACACAGTATGCGAGAAATGTTTATGCATAATTTCCTTGGAGGTAAAAATCTCGGTTATAAACAAGGCTTTCAAGAACACACAAGCAACATACAACACACACTGTTCACCACACGCACATAGACCATCTAACACTGGAGCACTAAAAAGCAATCTTTCCAAACCTCAAAGACCTCCCAGATCAATAAATGGCAACACCTATCCTCAGCAATCTCTAAAACACACTCCAAAATCAATACCAAATACCACATATTTGCCTACACCCAATCAACCAACAGAACAAAGCCTGTAAGACAAGCAAACACTTTACCCAGGACTGTTGTCATAGAGGAATCTATTGTATGACACACATAAAAACTTAATGCCAAGAAGTGCATTATAGTGCCTTTTGGGGAAAAGTCCACCCAGGTTAATTACAGCATTGTTAAGACACCCCTAAGATTTGATCCAGTAGGGGCTGGGGTTGGGGTGGCAAACAGGCTAAGGTGTTTACCTAATAAACACAAAGTACAGGGTTAAATTCTCACCTCTGGGAAATTGGCTAGGCTAAAAATGGCCTGCGCAGGCAACTAGCACAGTGTTTATCTATGAAGCTATGGATCAGTAGTTAAGGATGTGGCAACATATCTAGACAGCAATCTAGCCTTCAATCAACATATAGCCATGGTAGTAAGAAACTCATTCTATGTCACCCACTTTATAAGTAAGGGTATGACATCCAGTTTCAAGTAAGTTATAGTATCACTTTACTCAGCCCTATCAGACCCATCATTGAGTACAAACCTCCTTCGGCATTATTGAGTACAGTGCCCCCTTCGGTAGGTACTTGACCAGACATATTCAACAGATGGAATGCTCACATAGTTCAAGAGAATCCAGGATATTAACACATTGTCCTAAACAGATTGCTTAAAAGCATAACTCTATACTCAGTCTCCTACAGGTTACTGAAAGATGATCTATGCTTCGCATATGAGGCATCCTCACATCTAGCTCTGATGGGCCTTTTGCACATCTGCAAAATGAATAGCACCAGAAACACTAGATTCAATGATTTAAACTTTGCTTGCAACATATATAGAACATGCTGGTAAGACAGGTATGTCTCTCAAAGGATCCCCATGCTGTGGAAAAGGCTCCCCATCCATGTGAAGCAGAGTCCTTCCCTAACCCTATTTCAAATGTAGCCTTGACCATTGGATGGAAATTGAAAATTCACCCCCAATCTATTCCCCATAGATAGAGGCTGACAGTAAATATTGCATAACTAACATACCCTCCCCACTAAACCTTTAGCGGCCTCCTAACTAGCATAACTCTCCAAATAGACACCCATATATTACATGGGGACACAACTGATTTGGGTTGCTCATCTAGGCTTATAAAGACCCTGGTGGTCATTAGCCTAGCATATACCTATGAGCCTATAAGAATTTATTGAAGTCTGAGTTTATCAAAATCCCTGCTTGCTGACTGCAGGAAATTTTGAATGTAGCATTGTGGAGTGTTACTTTGTTATGCTGGATGTGCTTATGGTTGCAGTAAATGGGTTTTGAAATGCTGAAACTTTTAGATATACCAAAACTTTCTGCATTATGAGTGAACATGCGTGTGCAATGTTTGTAGGTTAGTGTTAGAATCTGGGCTAGGGATGGGAATAGATTTAGTGGCATGTTTGTGTGTGTGAGTGTGTGTGTGTGTGAGTGTTGAGTGTTTGTGTTTCTGTGCATGTTTGTGTGTGTGTGTGTGTGTGTGTGTGTGTGTGTGTGTGTGTGTGTGTGTGTGTGTGTGTGTGTGAAGATTTTAGAGTGCATTTGTGAGTGTTTCCAGGTTAAGTTTAAAGTAAGAGCTAAGTAAAGTAACAGCTTTAATGTTTTGCATTTGTGATGGTATATGTACAGTGTGTGTGCATATGCATGTGTATGTATGATTGTCTTGTGTGGTGCAGGGGAAAGGGTTTTTGGTAAGCTGATGTGTTGGACTGAGGTGTGGTCTAGCGGCAGGGGTAAGGTTATAGTTAGCACACGTGAGTAAGGTGTACAAGGAGGGAGGATGAAGCTTCAGTCTGAAAGTTTTGGCATTAACTAACACAGCTAACTACTGCAACCAAAAATCACATTCAATAAAATACATAACCATTTGCCATTCCTCCTTTCAATAAACCCTGCACTTGATAAATAGTGCTTTCAGTAAAAACACATAACAGTACACTCTGTCAAAAAAGTGAGCATTTAGTGAACTGCTAATATATATATATATATATATATATATATATATATATATATATATATATATATAGGTTTACTATCAAATGTTCAATGCACTGCCGTAACGGCGACCCCATCGACGCGCTTGCTGAACCAAACACCAAACCATTTCGATAGCGAACCGAAACCGCGAAACTCCGACGATCGACATTACCGGCCGCGCAACACCTCCACACCCATGCTACCATGGGTCGGATGGGGGCGAGATGTTGCCGTTCGCACATCTGGGCGTCGGTGTAGTGACGTTCGCAGTTCCGCGTTCGGGCAATGCGCGTCGCACAAAACGGGATCGACAATTTGATAGTAAACCTAATATATATATATATATATATATATACACACACACACACATACATATATGTGTGTGTGTGTCCACTTCTTCAGATCCCATAATCTCGACTGTCAAAATCCCAAGTCTATAATGTCGAGATTGTGTAATCTTGAAATCATAAAAAAAAAAAAAAGGATGACAGCATTTAAAAATGTTTTTTCAGGGTGACAAGCCCTTCTGCACCCACCACACTCCCTGCAACCTAAATATACTAATTCTGAGATCACTGTACAGTGAAGAGAACAGTAATATAGATCGCTATACATTGTGGAACGGGAACACATTCTCTTCACTGTAGTGCCATCTTGAAGTTAGTATATTTAATTTGCAGGGGGTGTGGTGGGTGCAGGGGGATTCCCCCCCCCCTGCAAAAACATGTTTTTAAATGTTGTCTTTTTTTTTCTTTATGATTTCGAGATTCCACAATCACGACATTCTGGACTCAGGATTTTAACAGTCGAGATTGTGGGATCTCGAGATTTTGTAGTGGACCTATGTGTATATATATATATATATATATATATATATATATATATATATATATATATATATGTGTGTGTGTGTGTGTGTGTGTGTGTGTGTGTATGTGTGTGTATGTATATATTAACTGGGAAAACTACTCGTGTACCAACTCCTTAGCTCAACGCTTTCTGGAATTCATAAACTCCAATGCACTAGATCAACTTATCCACACCCCCACCAGGGGCAACAATATCCTAGACCTAGTCATTACCAACATGAGTGACTGGTGTTCCACACCTGAAGTCAACTCCTCATTGGACCGATCCGACCATAAGCTTATCACCCTTGATATCCACATCCTGACCCCACCCCCATTATGGAAACCACAGTAAAAAATTTCTCAAAAGCCAACTTCATGCGTTTTAAGACCGAAGTGGTAAACTTCATGACACCCATGCAGATGGACAATACAGTTACAACTGCTGAATCCTACACAAATGCACTCTATAAGCACTTACACGAGTGCATGGATCGTGCTATCCCAAACAGAACCAAGACGCTATCCTCCAAAAAACGGAAGCCAATCTGGTGGTCCACTGCCATAAACAAACTGTTCAACAGAAGGAAGAAACTGTTGCAAAAGAGAGTAAAATCTCATGAGTGGAGGAGCTCCCTGGTCAGCCTCAGTACCACTGATCCCGGGAACTATCGACCTATTAGGCTGATGAGCCTGGTCTGCAAGGCCATGGAATGTATCATCATGGAACTCATAAACAAAGACATTGGTAACCTCCAAACTCTGGATCCCACCCAGTTCAGGTTTGTGAAAGGCAGATCATGCCTCCTGAACCTGATCGACTTCTTTGAGGCAGTCACCAAAGCCGTGGATGAGGGTAAGGTGGTTCACACAGCCTATCTTGACCTTGCCAAGGCTTTCGACACCATCCCTCATTCTGGAATTATAGCTAAACTCACTAAACTAGGTATAAATCCCTACGTCACAAGATGGGTTGCCAACTGGCTCACTGACAGAACCCACACTGTAAAAGTTGCAGACTCCAAATCTGACCTCAAAGCAGTGACAAGTGGAGTACCACAGGGTTTCATCCTGGGACTTCTCCTGTTTGGTATCTACTTCTCTGAAGTACAGGCTAGCACAGAAGGCCTCTGGCTAATGAATTTCACAGATGACTGCAAACTAGGAGCCATAGTCAAGTCCCCAAATGATGTGGACATCCTACAGAAGGGCCTTACTGAGACAGATACCTGGTGTCAGAGCCATGGCCTCAAGCTCAATGCCAAAAAGTGCAGTGTCATCCCCTTTGGTAAAAACTCTGTACCCATGAACTACCACATAGGCAGCAATCTACTTAACACCGAATGCATGATAAGAGACCTTGGGACCCAGGTGGACAGTAGTCTCTCCTTTGATAGTCACATCGCCACAGTAGTCAGGAAGTCCTTTTATGTGGCGCACCTCATCATAAAAGGGTTCTCATCCAGGAAAAAAGAGGTCATTGTTCCCCTCTACTCGACACTCATTAGACCCATTATAGAGTACAACGCCCCTTTTGGAATGTACCTCACAAGACATCTGCAGCAGCTGGAAAGGTCACAGAAGTACCTCACAAAGAGGATTACTGGCTTCAAACAAATGTCCTACACTGACCGCCTCAAAAAACTCCAGCTTTACTCTGTAGCATATTGCCTACTCCAAGGTGATCTCTGCCTAACATATAAAGCTATGTCAAACCCAGAGCTGTTGGACATGCTACACCTAAAGAAATCCCAATCCCTCCGAGTTACACACTCTAGGGACCTAAACCTTGTCACCACAATAAACAGGACATGCTGGAGGGATAAATTCCTGTCCCAGAGACTTCCTATACTCTGGAACAAGCTACCCATCTATGTCAAGCAAAGGTCTTCATTAGCACTCTTCAAGAAAAATCTTGATGAGTGGATGGGAAATAGGAACTACACCCCAGGGATCACTTCTGTGTCTCTGCTGGACAGTGGCACAGGAAAATAACTTTTTTGGGTGGCATAAGCTATGGAACCTTGTTGGCTAGGCTTACGTAGGCTCTTGGGCCGATAGCCTAGTACCCACCTATGAACCTATATATATATATATATATATATATATATATATATATATATATGTGTGTGTGTGTGTGTGTGTGTGTGTGTGTGTGTGTGTGTGTTTGTGTACCCGAGTATGTATATATGGAAGGATTTCATGTAGTTGAAAGTTCATAATCTCGAGCAACTTCAATGCCAACAGAAGTGATTGAATAATCATTTGATCTCTTCTGTCGGCATTTCCTTGAGGGAGATCATGGAATTACCTTTTCCTCACTATTGTGCAGTCTTGAAGTTGCAATGTCAAACGCACATCTTGTCAACATAATTTACTGAAGAAAGTGTTTACCAAAATTTCCTGCTTGCTGATTGCTGGAAATTTCAAATGTAGGATTGCCGAGTGTTCCTTGGGTATGTCAGATGTGCTTGGTGTTATAGTATATGGGTTTTGAAATGCTGAAACATTTGGATATACCAAAAGTTGCTGCATTATAGGTGAGAGTGTGTGTCCAATGTTTGCAGGTTAGGGTTAGAATATGGCCTAGGGAAGGTAATAGATTTAGTGCTATGTATGAGTGTTTCCAGGTTAGGCTGAGAGCAAGTGTGCAGTAAAGAGGGTGCCCTAATGGCTAAGGTGTTTGCCTTGCAAACACAAGGTACAGGGTTTGAATCTCACAGGGAATAATTGGCTAGGCTTAAAATGGCTCACAAGGGCAGTTAGCCTAGCATGAACCTAGAAAATGTTACAGTTGTAGTGCTTGGAACGTATGATGGCATATGTACAATGTGTGTGTAAGCGTCTTGTGTAGTGGTGCTTCTGAGGATAGGGTTTTTGGCAAGGTGATGTTGAGGTTAGTAGCATCAGCAGGGTTAGAGTTAGCACACATGATTAAGGTGGCAGTGGTAAGGGTGGAATGAAGCTTCATTCTGAAAGTTTTTGGCATTAACACATAGAGCCACTTACCATAATCAAAAGCACACCCCATAAAATATATAACTATTTGGCATTCCTCATTCCAAAAAATCCTGCACTTAGTAAATAGTGCTTTCAGTAAAAAAACATAGCAGTACACTCTGTCCAACATGATGGAAAAGGCTGTGGTAAATCAAGATAGTGTATTGCAGCCCAACAGGGATTAAGTATGCTTAAGCACTGACATAGTGTTATGTTTAGGATAATGATCCATAATGAAGCCTCACAATCATGAAAATTGCAGACAATGTGCAAGTGAGTGGACCACAGTACATGGCATTATGACACTGGCATACAGGTAACATGCCTGACACTATGCATGTTCACACACACATGCGTGCATTGTATAGCTGCAACATGGGCACAGTTGTTAAAACATGCAAGAGCTAAACAACAAACTGCCAATTGATTTTATTTGGTAAATGGGGAGGAAACTGGAGATAAGATGGTCAAAAAGGGGACAGTGCAAGCAGAAGAACACATGGAAGGCAATGGGAAGGGAAGAGTGGAATGTGGTAGGGAAGAAGGATTTGTTTTGGACAGAAGCCCTTTTTTATTTTTGTTAAAACGGTAGAGAAGAAGGTAGCATGAAAGAAGTGTGGATAAAAAGGAGGGTATAGTAATGACAGCAGGGGCAAGCACTCAAAGACTAACAGGGGAGGTAGTGGGGTGGCAATAATGGAGATATGCGGACTGGTAAAATATGGATAACTGGTGATGGGGAGGTTTGGACTGCAAACATGGGATGGGGATTAACATGCAAGGAATGGGAACACCATGATGGGAGATAAGGTGGCATGAGGGCAACCAGACAAGCCAGTCTTGAGGGGAAGCATGCTAGAAGTCAGTTACCTGTGGCTGATATCATGGGTGGGCTCCAACTCTTGTCAACTATGTCTATATGATAAAAAAAATTGCACTTAGATAACCATGCAAAAGGGTGCTTAGTTTATTATTACAAAAACACGTGCTTTTACACCCAACATATGGCACTTTCTCAAGTCCTGCAAAAACAATATAAAAACATTGCCTTATATAGACCAAAAACATGACGTCATAAAATCACATGGGAAAATTGATGTTTAAGTTTTTTCCCTCATTTAAGCCATGTTCTGCAATGGCATTTTGCTTAGTTATCCACCAATATTCATTATTCTCCGTATCAAGTTTCATATCACCTCCTCTAGGATTTTCAGATGTAGTCTGTAGCAACATAAATGTAAAATTGTGTGTTGTATCTGTATTTGCCACATGTTTTTCTAATGCCTTATGTAAATTTACTTTTCTAACATCATAAATATGTTTATATATTATCTCTTTAAAATTCCTATCCATTTTCCCAACATAATATATTGGCATTCCATGCAACATGCTATGTTTACTAAATGCTAAGTATTACAGTCAGCATATCCCTTGACCTTATATTTCTTTTTAAAATTTAGAATGTAAAAATGATCTCTTTGCAGACTATATTTACAATAATTACAGTTCATGCAAAGAAATGTCCCTTTCCTAAACAAAATATTATTTGTGCCACAAAATAGTCTGTGGTATAACTTTCTCTTAAAATTAGGTTTATTTTTAAAATAAAAGTTTGGACTGTCACCAGTTATATGTTCAGTTTCAATGTCAGCTGATAAAATCTGCCAATTTTCTTTAACTGTATTGCAAAATATATTTACATCTCTTGCATAACTTAAAGGAAACCTAACACATCTGTAGAAATAACTAACATGTTATCTAATTTGGCAGGCCAAAAAAAAAAGGGGAAACTGTGTGTGATCTACTATTTAATACTTCACTCAAGCATTTATCTAAGTCTTGTCCAGAATAGTCCTTCTCAATAGAAGTCATTCCCCAGACTTATTAGAAAGGGCATTAGGTCTGTATTATTACTTATTAGACAGGTTAAACTCATCATCTGTCCTTTAACCATATTTTTATAAATATATTTAGGATGTATACTCTTTCTGTTCAACAATCTATCTTTTTTGCATTCCTTTTTATATACTTGTGAGTTCAGTCTTGTATTCTCCTTTGAAATGGTCACATCCAAAACATCTATATTTGACTTAGAACTCATTATTGAAACTTCTACCAGTAGTAATATGTAAATATTGTATAAACATCTCTAACATGGATTGATCACTAGTCCAAATAAAAAATATATTATCCACAAATCTAGAATAGCATGTCACATAACTGGCATATTATCTTCCAGGTTGCAAAAAATCATTCTCCTACTTAATAAAAGCAAGATTTACATAATGACTGCAACAAGCAGTGCCCATTGCTACTCCAAACTGTTGTAAAAATATTCATGCTGAAATAAAATAGTACATAACAAATTAATTTTCAAATGACTGTATCCACTATTCTTCGATAAAAAAAAACTGCAGATATGGTTGATCCCATAATCATTTGGTATAACAGTAAAGAGTAACTTTACATCTATTGTTACAAACAATCTTTAAAAACATTATTAATTTGCATTGATATAAATTATTTAAAAAGTGTTTTGTGTCTTTTAACACACTGGGAATTTTATCTAAAAAAAGACCTCACCTGTTTCTCTCTCTCTCTCTTTCTCTCTCTCTCTCTCTTTATATATGTATATTGATGGTTGATCCCATAATCATTTGGTATAACAGTAAAGAGTAACTTTACATCTATTGTTACAAACAATCTTTAAAAACATTATTAATTTGCATTGATATAAATTATATATATATATACATATATATATATATATATGTATAGACAGAGGCTCAGTTAACCATCCAGCTCCTGACACAAGTGGGTAAAGTGGTTGAGTCAATAATTGACATGGATTTTACGTAAACTGTAAATTACGGGTATCAATGGACTAAAACCATAAAAATATTCAGCTACATCAGGGATTAAAAATCCATTCATGAACATACCATATGTGATGATTTGAACTTTAGAGATAATGTTTGTAATTTCATATTTCTTTAACTTATTGTATGTATTAGAATCATCTAATAAATTATTCAGTTATATTAAATAGAATGACCTGTCCTTGACTACAAAGGATTCCCCTTTATCTGCAGCCTTAATTTCAATGTCTTTATTTGTTTCTAAATTATGAAAAATCTCCAATTCATGGGAGATCATATTATAAAATCTCTTTTTTTGCTTACACTTCTGTAAAAAAAAATGTATAATTCTGTTTTTCACATGTTTGTAAAAATGCTTCTAGAAGTGGATGTGAATTTTGGGGTGAAAATACTAGGCTTCTTGAATATATTCTGCAACTCATTATTTTGTCTAAACATATATTTAAGCATAACATTACATGCAATCTAAGATTGGTCATAACCTCTATTACCTGACTGTCCGCATGTGAAATAAAAGAAAGAATATTGCTCCAGACTCTAATCTGTTCATCATTCAATGCATAAGAAGAAATGTTATATACTATTTAATTTGATTTCTTGACATGCAGTGTGTCTGTACCCTCATTTCCATCAGTTTCCAATTTGAGCATCCACCTGCTCTCCTTCTGTTACTTCTTCCACGCCCCCCTGATCATTGTCTCTGAAGTGGCATGGCCACTGCTTCTGGAAGAGTTGGAAAATCCTCTGGTGTTAGAGTAGCAACCTCACTAGGAGTCACCATTTGTATTTGGGGAGCATCAGATGTCACATCACCATAAAGAATGTTCTTATTGGTAATAGGGGGAACTTCTCAATGGTTTTGGCCAAGAAAAAAATATTGTTACAATTACAGTTAATATCTCTCTATAATTTGCACTCCTTTGTGATCTTAAGCCGACATTCAAACAAAGCCACGTTGTTTATCATATCAGTATATTTCCACTGTTCATTTTCATTTATTGGATTAAAAGTAAGCTCATTGTCAAGTGTCTGCATACCCTTAAACAAATCTTCTTCCAGTGGTCTAAAATAAGCATTCATTAATGTCATATAATTTTTGCTTAAACAAAGATTCAACTGTCGCCGCTGCTTTAATAAGTCTATTTATTGCCATAAGTAGGCATCCTAAGGATTCTGAGATCACTCAGTATTACATCATCATCATTATCATCATCATAAACCCCCTTTTTTCCGTTTTCTACATGGAGTCGGGATGTCGTGTTAACTGTCACTGTCTCTCTTGATTCAATGCCACACTCCTGCCTTCTCTGACACTCATGCCTGACAGTTGAAGATCTTCTCTCACAAAATCCATCCACCTCTTTGCTGAATGCCTCATTTCCTCTTACCTTCTTTCTGTCTGTCCAAAATCTTCTTCACCAGATTGTCTTCTGCTTTTCTGCTCATGTGCCCAAACCACCATAATCTGTTCTCTTTTATCTTTTCTGCAATTGGAGCTACTTTGGCTTCTGCTGTTATGTCCTTATTTCTTTGTCTGTCCCACACTGTGCATCCTACCACCCATCTCAGGCACTTCATTTCCATCACCTCTAGCTTCCTGATCTGCTCTGCTTTTACTGCCCAGGTTTCTGTACCATACAGTAGTACTGATCGTACCAATATTTTGTACACCTTACTTGTCAACTTCTTTGATACTGCGGTGGTGGTGCTGCGGTAGCATTGTCGCCTCACAGTAAGATGCTTTCCGGTTCGATTCTCAGCTAGAGCGTCTTCTGCGTGGAGACATGCGTGAATGGGCGTACCTTCATTGAAGGTTGTGCATCAGAGCTGGCAACTCGGCATGTAAAAATCTACTGCCAATCATTAGCGGACCGAGTTCCACTGTGGCGACCCCTAACTGGGAAAAGCCGAAAGACACAACAACTTGTCAACTTCTTTGACATTCTTCTATCATGCAACACACCTGACACTCTGTGCCAGTTGGCTGCAGCAACTCTGATTCTTGCTTTGACCTCTTCATTCAGATTTCCCTTCTCCTCAACCACCCCTCCCAGATACTTGAAGCTGTTAACCTGTTCCACTATCTTCTCTTCTATGTGAATTCTCAGCTTCTTCTGATTTTCCCAGTTTGCTGCCATTACAACTGCCTTGTCTGTACTTTGTTTGATCCCATGTGCCTTCAGTTTTGCACTCCATTCTCCTATCTCTTGTCGAGGTTCTTGCTAAGAGTCTGTCTTTAATGCCACATTGTCTGCATACAGCAGCTTCATCTTTGTTGATCTCTCTCCTCTGAGTTGTTTGCTAATGTAATCCATCACCAGTATGAACAGCAGTGGGCTCAGAGCTGTACCCTGATGCACAACCACTCCCACTGGGAATCCCTCTGTGAGACCGAACACTGTTCGTATTTTAGTCATTGGATCTTTGTACATAGCCTGCACTAATTCTACCAATGCTTCTGGATCTTTGAACCACCTCAAGACTGCCCAAATCAGCTTTCTTGGGACATTGTCATATGCTTTCTCCAAGTCTAGGAATGGCCAATTGTACTCTTTTCACATCTCTAGCTTCTTCTCAACTGTCTGTCTCACTGCAAACATTGAGTCAATATTACATGTATCTGTAAATAAGATTCAAATGAAAAACATTGCCATTGCAAGCGTTTATAATTAAACATTTTTCTCTTCCAAAATTGAAACATTTTTGCTAAAAACAGCAGTGGCATCATTTTCAGATGTTCGTTCATTAACGACATTACTATCTGAATGTAAAGATGGAATGTTATTCTGTATTACCAGCAACTGCTTAACATGACTCAAATCCATAGCACCACTAAATAATAATGGAGTGTAGTCCAGTTCTGTAACATCAACTTCAGCAATGTTCCTGCTGCTAAATGCAATCATCTACAATGAAATCCAAAAAATATTTAGCAGTCAGGACAAAACCAAGCGCAACAAAACCAGGTCTATATTTTGCACATAGGAAATTATGCAAAACGGTGCTTAGTTTAATCATTAAAAACTAAGCACTTTCATGCCCAATATATGGCGCTTTCTCAAGTTCTGCAAAAAATATATAATATAAAAAACATTGCCTTATACAGACCAAAAAACATGATGTCATAAAATCACATGGAAAAATCAATGTTTTCTTTTGTTGGGTATCAGTTTATGGCTGCTTCCTTAATTTCAGCTGGGTTCTACAATTGTATTTAGCCAAGCTATCCTCTAATGTTCATTATTTTCCATATCGAGTTTCATATCACCTCCTCTAGGATTTTCACTGTAGTCTGCATAACACTGACTCTATCCCCTACCTAACCTTTACACTAACCTTAACCTGCAAACATTTATGCATATACCAACTGCTAAAACACAGTCTTGCACATCTTCACTATCACTTTTTCATTCAAATATTAATTTTCCATTACACTCTTACTTAGCTACACTATATTAAACTAAATTCAACCACATGTGATTCATTCAAATGAGCATTCACTCATTTGTAGATTCTCTTTTTTATACCAATATAAACTTTTTAACAAAATGAGTATTAATCCTTTTTGAGTTATGTGTATATATAGACCTAATTAAATTGATCGAATCCCATTTATGCTGACATGCATAATGTTGAAACAAATTGATCGACATTATGCATGTTGATATGGCATTACACGTACTCTGGGAATTAATCTTCATGCATGCAAAACTTAAAAAAAACACAAAAAAGCATAATGTTTTGCATGGGGCCAGCCCACCTGCACCCCTCACACCCCCTGCTAATTATATATTTTAACTTCAAGATCATACAGTCCTCAGGAAAAGGGTATATTCCCCTACCTGGGAACTGTTGATCTTACATATCTGTCAACCATCTGTTTAAACAATAAAAAGGTGTTGATTAAACATATGTCCTCCAAGGTACTGGTTTGACAAAGTTACCGAGACCTATACACACAGACACACACACACACACACACACACACACACACACACACACACACACACACACACACACACATGTGTGTGTGTATATATATATATATATATATATATATATATATATATATATATGTATAGATAGCTAGATATACACATATGTCAAATGATTTGAATGTAGAAAACTTCAAATCACATAGATTCGAAGAAAAACAAAAACTATTTTTTTTTGCAGGGAGGCTTGTGCCCCCACACCCCAAACTAATTATCTATACTAACTCCAAAAATGCACTACAGTGGGGAAAAGGGCACATTCCCCAGTCTCCACTGTAGCATAATCTCATTCAAAATGGCCAGTGAATGAAATTGTCGATCATATGGTCTCGACCATATGGGTTTCAAAAATTTTGTTTGTCGATTATATCTCTGTATCTGCATATAATAGATACATGTATGCATAAAATATATACACATATGCAGATGAACACAAACATATGAAACTGTTTTCATAATTTTTCTCAATGACGTTGTAGTTATTTACAACAAAAATATGACACAGGCAAATCTAAATATTCCCAACTCAGATAATCCACCTATGAGAGGAAGCAAGGGAAAACTAACTGTATTAATAAATTAGAAATCTCCTGTATCTATTTCCATCTGTCATTATTTTAACACTTTTTCCTTATTTCATTCATTTTTGGATACATGTTTGAATGCAACGCCAATTTGTCTGATGGTGGTACTTTCCAACTTCCATAGTGCCTGTGCAGTGCTGTGACAGAGAGCTATTGTATCCTGGCAGAATGATTTTCCTAATAATTTGTGTTCCTCTTGATTGTTGTCTATTTCCTTTCTTTATTGCAATCAATTCTTTCATCAAGATGGTTTCTGAGTGAGTCTGTGTGACTGTCCTATAAATGGAGTGCTATTCTTCCAACAATCAACAGCTGATTTTGGTAGCTGTCATTTTAGTTCATGGCCAGCTCTAATCATGCCCTGGGTGTGACTGAAAGGCATATTACTTTTCTGATTTCTTAAATTCTACTGTGTATGGTCCTGAGTTTGATATTTAATGGATTCAGTTTGTCATCTATGTTTCCCAAATGTATGTTTGTTGTTGAATCTAAAACGTCCGTTTGATGACATAGTCTCTGCTTTCTTATTCATGATATTGGTGGAGTTCTGTGACCAGTTCTGTGAGACACTTCGTAAAATTCTTCACTTTTCTGTGACGTTTATAATGAAGTGACCTGTCAGAGAGAATGTCATGTAACACAATTTATTTTTATGATGAATACAAATTCTGGCAGTAATTCATTTGTGCTGGAACTCCATTATTAGGTGCTTACTTGTCTCGGCTGAAAAACTCAGAAAGGTTGTAGATCACTACTGGCTGTTTTCATTAAATTGTATTGCTTTTCTTTTATTTTAATCATTGTTTACATCTAATTAATATGCCCCTTATTAATGCTTAAACATGCCAGTAAAGATTGATTGGTTGACTGACTGAAAGCTTAACTAATTGACTGAATTTCATGACATTATACTTTTTCAGAGCATATTATCTTTATGTCTGGTTCATTTCCAGGTTAGAAAAATCTGTTTTTTTTTCCAAAGCATATTATTTTTATGTCTGCTTTATTGTCAGGTCAGAAAGTGTCCATTCCTTCATTTGATGTTCAGAAGCTGTTTCCTGAGCAGCTGGATTATTTTTATCGTTACAATGGTTCCTTAACTACACCACCATGCTACCAACATGTTTTATGGACTGTATTTCACCACCCACAAAAGATAGGAGCAAGTCAGGTAGGTCTAAATCAGCAATTTTGCTTCTCTTTCATTAAACTACTGCCATGACCAACACCTTCATAATGTTCTTTGCTACTTCTTGCTCAAGCTGCTAAGTATAGTCTTTGCTTAGTGCTGCTGTAAATGCACTGTCCATTGTATCTCCAGTGCTGTGACTCAGATGCATGTTTATTGTATCGTCAGAGCTGTGACTCAAATGCATGTTTATTGTGTCTCTGGAGCTGAGACTCAGTTCCATGTTTATGTCAGATCACTGCCTAATGTTTGCTGCAGTTCAGATAGCTCTGCGGCAAACACAGAGAAAGCCTTATAGGTTCATAGTTTCATAGATGTTTACTAGGCTAAAGACCACTGGGTCCTTTTTAAGCCTACCCATATATCCTTAATCTCTGACAAGTTCTGGTACTCTTGATAAGTGTAAGCAGGGGCTTGGGAGATGAAACATTTACAAAGAGTCCTGGGAGATGAACCGTTTATAGGCTTCCTTAGTCCATTAGAGACATTGGTGCCAAACCAGGGATGAATTTCCTGTTCCCCTTCCAATTGACCAAATTTGGGGGGGTGCCCCCACGTTGGGAGGAGCAGAGGGTCTTGTCCCCCTGCAAAAAGTGTTTGTTAGGCCTTTTGGTTCACCATTTCGATATTTACTTTTCAATAAACTGCAAGCTGAAAGAAACAGGAAGCAACTGGTACCCATGAAAAGACCTCAAGTAAGATATTATTAAGGAAAATTAAGTAATAACTACATATTTCATACTAATATTTATTTATTTTATTTACCATTTGTTTATTTGTTTAGCTGGATAGTTCTATAGGCAGCAGTGCTCCTTTTCAGTTGAGACCTGGGAAGAAAAGCTCCACAATATTGACACTAAAACAGTTAGATTAAGATTGCATGAGGAACAAAGAAAAGAACATTAGCTAAGGAAATTTACAGATTTGCAGTTTCTATGACAATATAATAATTATACTAATACATAACAAAATCATATGCAGACTACAGTAGGTGCAGACAAGATATGCACAGAAATAGGGTGTATAAAATAGAATCGACACAGTGTGTACGAGACATAGATACATAATGTCCTTGGAGGCAAAGCTGTCACATACACACACAATAAATGCAAATTAGGTTATTGGTTTTACACACAAAGCACTACCAACACTAAGGAACAAACACATAGATCCACATATGCTGAGGTATTCACTTGTAATCTACTCAAACCTCCAAGACCTCCTAAAAGCATCTCTCAGTGGCCCTGCACACACTCAAAAAAGATAGCACCTCACACAACACATAACTTATAATCACAGTAGCCCCACTTCCAAGCCCATAAGGCAATGCACCACACAGCCAAACATTCTAGTTATTGGGGATTCCATTGTAAGACATACTGATGTCCCCTTACCAAGCTAAACAAGGAGAAGATCTCAGTGAGCTGTCTGTCTGTCTGGAGACAGATCATGCACGGTCATAGTCCATGTGTAAATGACCTTAGAAGTACATCACTGGACTATATGAAGAGAGACATAATGGAGCTCTTTGAATATATGTCCCAGGCGTGTATGCAATGTACCTCACAAGACATCTGCAGCAGCTGGAAAGGCCACAGAAGTACCTCACAAAGAGGATTACTGGCCTCAAACAACTGCCCTACACTGACCGCCTCAAAAAACTCCAGCTTTACTCTGTAGCATATTGCCTACTCCGAGGTGATCTCTGCCTAACATATAAAGCTATGTCAAACCCAGAGCTGTTGGACATGCTACACCTAAAGAAATCCCAATCCCTCCGAGCTACATGCTCTAGGGACCTAAACCTTGTCACCACAATAAACAGGACTTGATGGAGGGATAGATTCCTGTCCCAGAGACTTCTCATACTCTGGAACAGGCTACCCATCTATGTCAAGCAAAGTTCTTCATTAGCACTCTTCAAGAAAAATCTTGATGAGTGGATGGGAAATAGGAAATGCACTTCGGGGATCACTTCTGTGTCTCTGCTTGACAGTGGCACAGGAAAATAACTTTCTTGGATGGTGTAAGCCAGGGAACCTTGTTGGCTAGGCTTACGTAGGCCCTCGGGCCGATAGCCTAGTACCTACCTATGAACCTATGAACCTATTATTTCCATGGGGTAAGATTTACCTTGAATAGCCTAGCATGGTGTATAAGTTTTGTATGATAGCTTAGGTTTAGATATAAACAAAAACAAAGCCAGGTGCGTGTTAGGTGTTTTTTTTTTAGTTCTGATTTAAAGGATGTTGTGCTTTTAAATTGTCTTAATGATTGAGGAATGTTGTTGCTTTTTTTTAAATTACAGTTGTGATTTGTAGATTTATTGGAGGTGTGATACTTTTATATGGACTCCAACTGTTTCTGCAGCTCTGTACTGCACAGAGTTAAGCACTGATTTCTAGTAGCTGTCATACTGTTTCAAGAGGAAAATAATTTCATTTACCTGATTTGTACCATGGAAACATATTTACAGCAAAAAAAGGGCATACCCAGACATTTTCAGTCATTTTAATGTTGAACAAGCTGAGTTACAGTAACTGCAGCATAAGACAATTTATATATGTATATTAGAATGATTATTTCCAAGGGGTAAGATTTACCTAAAATAGCCTAGCATTATGTATAAGTTTTGTATGATAGCTTAGGTTTAGATACAAACAAAAACAAAGCCAGGTGTGTTAGGTGATTTTTTTTGTTCTGATTTAAAGGATGTTGGGCTTTTAAATTGTCTTAATGATTGGGGAATGTTGTTGCTTTTTTTTTTTTTTTAGTTACAGTTGAAATACAGGGAGTCACTTTTTGTATTATTGAATTCGGATATAGTAAATAGATTTTTCTATGTTTACAACAGAATCATGTTTAGGGAATAGTGTTGGATGATGTGTTGTAAATCTGGGCATTCATCTGGTGAGTATAACAGTGTGTAGGCTTTTACCACTTGTGTTTGTGTGAGTAAATGTGATAGTTTTAACTAGTTTAGTTGCTTAAGAGCAATGCAGTAATGAGTTCTATATGGTTGATTAGTAGCAAACCTGGCAACTTTGTTGTACTATTGCTTAAGCTTTCGGTACTGCTGGAAATAAGGTTCG